>NC_091462.1:5260964-5563464 GCF_027789765.1 Dendropsophus ebraccatus
AGGGAGGAGTCAGGAAGCCCCCATACACAGGGGAGGGCCAACAAGTAGTGCTGAGGATTTCCAGAACTGTTCAGGTTCTGCAACTCTCTCAAACACAAACGTTAGGCCTTTTATATGTGCTAGCTTCAGCCCGCTCCTGGCACTGTGGCAGTGATTGAATGAGCGGCTGGTAACTTAACACAGTGCCAGGAGCGGGCCGAAGCTAGCAGTACGTCAGGGAGTGTGGAGAGGTGTGTTTTTATTTATTTTTTTACAAGGGCTGCACGGACATTGCTAACGATGTCCGTGCATCCCTTGCTGCCCGATTATTGGCCAGTGTATGGGCTCCGTAAGCCAGCGATTACAGAAAGTCATCAGGCCGTGTAATAGGGTTCTAAGGGTCCAATTACACAGAAAGATTATCTGCCAAAGATTTGAAGCCAAATCTCAGTCTTTCCTTTATAACCTGATCTCTTTTTATAGTCTGTTTCTGGCTTTGGCTTCAAATCTTTGGCAGATAATCCTTCTGTGTAAGTGGATCCTTAGACTCCGTTTCCTGGTGCGGCTTACCGCCATCGCTTGTGAAGGTTTAGCCGATTCACAGAACTGGATGAGACTTCTCTATGTGATCGGCTTCTCTTCTTGTCGGCAGCAAAATGAGAATCCCCTTTATTCATCCCGAGGAGCAGAAGGGTAAAGCCTCCAGACGGGACCCTCCAGTAACAGAGAGACCTCCTCCCGCACATCCACACACTTCCTTCATCCTGTTCTGCTTTTCTTCTGTGAGACGTAAAACTTCTTTTTTAGAAGATGCAAATGCGACTTGCCGTGAACCTCTCCCCCCTAACCTGATCGATCGGCCTCTGGTGATCTCCATTATGAGAGTGATTGGGCTCAGCATCTCCTCGGCTGACACTGGATTCCATATATCATGAAAGACAGAGGACGGAAATATTGGGAATCGATGGGCCGTGCAGCTGCTGAGGTCTACAGCTGCTCCGGCTTTACATTACACACGTTATTTGTGTTGGTAATTAATTTCCCAGAGTGCACCCAGCTAAGTGGATTACGCCCGGCACATAATGCATCTCCGCCGCTCAAAGTTTTTATTGCAAAATATTAACTTTGCAACCAAAGACTTTTTTAATTAATGTAATGGAGTCTATGAATAAGAATGGCTTATTACCTCCGATCTATCCTCCAATAGTAACAATCCAATTGCCTCTTATTGAATATTTCCTCATCAATTAGCATGGCTGATTCCTGCCGCCTGCATAAAACCTCAGGATTAGCAATATGGAGACGTTCTTTATGAGCTCTGGGGGAAAACAAAAATCAATGGCATTTTATTCTCCGACCATTGACGGGATCGTATCGCCGAATTTAGGTGTAATTAGCTTCCAAAATTAATATTTACCGGTCTATAAAAGTCAGAGTGTAAATCATAGCCGTATATTGTATGGAAAACGTTGCATAATGATATAGGGGCCCTGGGATCACACTATGCAGACGGAGCTGAGTTGTTAAAGGGGTACTCCGGCGAAAATCTTTTTCTTACAGATAAACAGGTTTCAGAAAGTTATATTGATTTGTAATTTACTTCTATTTAAACATCTCCAGCCTTCCAGTACTTATGAGCTGCTGTTTGTCCTGCAGGAAGTGGTGTATTCTCTCCAGTCTGACACAGTGCTCTCTGCTGCCACCTCTGTCCATGTCAGGAACTGTCCAGAGCAGCGGCAAATCCCCATAGAAAACCTCTGCTGCTCTGGACAGTTCCTGACATAATGCATTGAGATGGGGCAGGATGGAGGCCATGGACAATCCCTATAGAGATGCTGCTGTGACCGGGCTCTGGGCTCTTTACCAATTAGAGTAGACTCTGCAGCTGCATCTCCCTCCTCTCCCCTCCGTATATCCAGTATTTTCTGTATTACACTAATTGGATGTTTTGGAGACCAAGAAGGTTTGTGAAGATGTACAAAGAGGACGGAGGCTACAACCTGCTGGAAGGTGATAAATGTGTCAGCTTGTTCTGAGAGAAGATAGAAGAAAGTTTGGGAAGATCTTACGTAATGCTGATTTATGCAAGAAATTGTTAACAATAGATAGGCTTTCATGCAGATACTGACCTACCATCCCTTTGGCAAATTTTTTCACTCCCAATTGTAGGTTTAATTTCCCTCTTTTTAGAAATAAAATGACTCCAATTAGAGCGCGGAGCCGGCCTCATTATAGAGTCCTATCTATGGCGGCTATTGTGCCGGCCTGATTTGCGAGATCTGCCTTGAAATGTTCTCGGCGCGGTATTATTATCTTTAACACAATCCTTTCATAGAGTCCAGAATATTAACATGATGAAATATATGGAAATGAGCACCTTGGGGTTTGGCGCATTGTGTCGTCTCTGAATTTACTGAACAAAATGATTTCCTTTGTTAGAGACTTGTCTAATTGTTGTCTGAATATCTGCAACCTCCTTGTAGCATCTCAACAGTCCTTAGGTCTCCGGGGCTTGTCACGTCTTTATTCACCAATCACACCAGGGAAATCACACAGAGAAGCCATTACATTATCCTATAGAAGGAATCCCAGATAGAGCCGGGGCTCCGCTTCATATCCGACACATATCCGACCCCTTTCCCCATTATTACTCTTAGTGACGTTCTTATTTATAGCCTATTCTATGTTGTGTCCATATGACTCCATCTACTTATCTCGTCCCTCCTCTTCTTCATCCTTTCCGAAGCAACATGGGGCTTTTACTTTTATTTGGAACCAAACTGGGTTGACATGGAAGGGTTCACATACTTTTGTCAATTCAATATCCACATTTCTAGTTATTATGGACCAGATTAACTTTTGAAAAGCATAAGGATTTGGGTGCAGTTGAAACCCCTGATATAAATTACTCCACACTTAGTTTGCATTTCCACACTTTGAATACATTTTTTTCATACAGATACAATAAAAAAAGAGGGGGGGGGGGGGGTTGCTCTATGTGCACCAAAATTACTCCAAATTCTGGTGCAACTTCTCGCAACACATTTTAAGGGTTGAATTGCAACGTTTCTTAACTTTTAATGACCTATTGTATTAGATCTAGTTATAGAGATGAGAAGACTCCTTTATAGCAGCTCATAGTTGGTCCAAACTTAATGTGGTCTTATTAATCAGCTCCATATACAGGGATAAAGCGGACACAGGTCTGTCCGGCTAAGCTTGTGCTAAGAATTTTCAGTAAATATTGATTAAAGAGTAAATAAATATATCAATAGCAATTCTGAATGTAATGTAATAGCCCTGAAAAGCCAAAGAGGGAGAATTAATGTGCATAAGGGGAAGAAAAAGGCAGAAAATGGGAAGGAAATATAATAATACGGGGAAAATAATTGGAAGAAGCAAAGAAAAAAAAAAAAAACAAGAAAAGAAGAAAAATGTAGAAAAAAGGAGAAGTACAAAATGAGAAGGAAAACAAAAGAGAAATAAAACCGCTTGGAGGGATGGAAGAGAAAAACAGAAGAGAAGAAAATAGAGAAGGAAACTGGTTTAGAGAGGAAGAAGCAGATAAAAAAGGAAAGAACTGGAGTGGAAGAAGAGGAGGAGGAGGAAGGAAGAAAAAGAAGAAGAGGGGAAGGAAGGAAGGAAATATAGATAAGAGTGGGGGTTCAGCCACTCCCACTTTGATTTTAGAAATTGTGTGTGTGGGGGGGGGGCACAGGAAGGAAAGAATGGTTTGTTCCCAAATGTGGGACTTTTATATATGGTTAAACTGGTGTACAAGGAGGGGGGCTGTTTGGGAGAACAATGAGCTAGGACTGGTCCGTAGGGGGCACACAGGGTGTTGGGCTTCTCTCATGTCCATATAGTTATAATCTATATTGATATAGTGATATATAGAAAAGAGGGATAGTAAAAGCTTTTTACATTTTTATTTTACCAGATTATTTTTTTTTTTTACTTTCTGTAAAATAAAAGAAATAATATGTAAATCAGGAAGAAAATCTGAATTTTTAAATTCAAGCCTAAATTTTTAAACCGTTTTCAAAGTTGTGGCTGTTATTTCCGCAGCAGGTAGAGAATATTGCACCTTTCCTTCATGACTTGGAATCTCTCGCTCCCCGCTGAACAGATTCCCATCTGATGTCTAAATATGTCTCCGTGCTGATTAACCTTTTTTTAGACATGAACTTTATTTTTTCCAGCTTGACAATTCGACGCATTTGTACACGGTTTTCATTTCAACTAAAACTCTGAAAAAGAAGAGAAAAGCTTCATCTGTGGGAGAGCATTTCTTCTGAGCCGATCAATAATTGATTATACCTACTTGAAAGTGGTTGTGTGAATTATTGAATAGGCTCCCTGGTTCTCTTTACTATGCAAAGCAAACTTCTGGTAATTACAAACTAGTTATAGCCAAAGGAAATGTCTAGATAAATGTATTGGTTTTAACTTTGCACTGAAAGTCATACATTCACGTTTAATTGAATGAGGAACCATAGAAACAATAGATGAGTAAGGGGGTCCATATATAAAGGGAAGGGCACACATGCGGGGGTATACAGTATATAAGGTTGTAAACAACAGTATATAATATATTATCACTCACCGGCTGAAGGTAAGACAATCATCTGCTATATTTAGGGGACAGAACTTCCGATGCTCATCAAATACATCGGCCATGTTTAGTTATGGTCAAGCATCTTCTCCGATCTAAGATGATGTGATTTCCTCTGAGGACATTTACAGCCAAGTCTCTATAATAGAAACATCAGTTATTGGCACATTTTGGGGAGAAGCAGCTCAATGTCACGATTTACCAAATGGCATGTGTGTAGTTTGATGCTAGGTCCATCACTTGAGATGTCTGTAGTTTGATGCTAAGTCCATCACTTGGGTTTTCTGTAGTTTTATGCTTGGTCCACCACTTGGGTTATTTGTAGTTTAATGCAAGGTCCACCGTTTTGATTATTTTTAGTTTAATGCTAGGTCCATCACTTGGGTTGTCTGTAGTGTGATGTTAGGTTCAGCATTTGGGTTGTCTGTAGTTTGATGCTTGGTCCATCACTTGGGTTGTCTGTAGTATGATGCTAGGTCCATCACTTATTTGTAGTTTTATGCAAGGTCCACCATTTTGATTATTTTTAGTTTGATACTAGGTCCTAAAAATGGGATATGTGTAGTTGTATGCTAGGTCCATCACTTGGGTTATCTGTAGTTTGATGTTAATTCCATCACTTAGGTTGTCTGTAGTTTGATGCTTGGTCCATCATTTGGGTTGTCTGTAGTTTGATGCTTGGTCTATCACTTGGGTTCTCTGTAGGTTGATGCTAAGTCCATCATTTGGGTTGTCTGTAGTTTGATGCTTGGTCCATCACTTGGGTTGTCTGTAGTGTGATGTTAGGTTCAGCATTTGGGTTGTCTGTAGTTTGATGCTTGGTCAATCACTTGGGTTGTCTGTAGTTTGATGCTTGGTCCATCATTTGGGTTGTCTGTAATTTGATGCTAGGTCCACCCCTTGGGTTATTTGTAGTTTTATGCTAGGTCCACCCCTTGGGTTATTTGTAGTTTTATGCTAGGTCCACCCCTTGGGTTATTTGTAGTTTTATGCTAGGTCCACCCCTTGGGTTATTTGTAGTTTGATGCTAGGTCCACCAATTGGGTTGTCTGTAGTTTGATGCTAGGTCCACCAATTGGGTTGTCTGTAGTTTGATGCTAGGTCCACCACTTGGGTTAGAAAAGGGTAGAACATTTGCAAGTTTACAATTCTTTTTGGTTGTCACCTAGCGGGGTACACCTACGCTTCCCTGTAATGATTATCATAGGGAGGGGGCTGGGCTGGCAGGGCATTATCCACGCCCCCAGGGCTCCTAATGGCTTACAAGGCAAAACTAACAGCACAGGATCGGCAATGAGGATAAAGGTAAAAAACAAACAGTACCTTCATCCTCAGCGCCCCCTGCCCACTTGGGAGCTAGAAGCAGATTAGATCCGTCTACCCTGCTCATAGTTCCCCTTTAAGCCCTGGCTAAGTGATATCAATATTTGATGTCTTGTAGACCAGACACAATTCCAAGCACAAACCAGGTCACTATACTGGTCCATCATCGGATCAGTGTATTGAAGACTTTTCTTCACCTGGTTAAGTGACATTTCTGGAATAGCTGAATGTATAAAATTATTAATGGTTATTATGTATAGCACCGTTCTATAGGTGACATCTGTGAGGCGGCTGATCTGTTACGTAGCGTGCGCTCCTCTCCTGTTTGCACAGTGTTGTTGTTATGGCCTCGGTAACACCTTGTAATGTGCGGAGCCCGGCAGATGGCACCTTCTAATTATCCCATGATCCATGCTGATGTATTCTGGGAATTCTCCAAACAAATACCAAGGACGATTGACAAGTGTCCAAATATTTGACCAAAAAGTGACAGCTGATTATCCAGCAGCAGAGCCTGACCATGTCACTACAGAGGCAGTGAATTGGCGTCTTGATGTCCTATTTTGGGGGTCACTCTAAGCATGGTGGGTAATGTAGTTTTGCAACACAAGGCGGAGACCCCTGTTCTATAGCTTTATCAAAAGGTTTGAAAGTGCGAATGTACAAATGCCAGGCATCCTACACTAGAGGCAAGGGTCTATAACCAGAGGGGAATCCTACTGTACACTAGAGGCAAGGGTCTATAACCAGAGGGGAATCCTACTGTACACTAGAGGCAAGGGTCTATAACCAGAGGGGAATCCTACTGTACACTAGAGGCAAGGGTCTATAACCAGAGGGGCATCCTACAGTAGAGGCAAGGGTCTATAACCATAGGGGAATCCTACTGTACACTAGAGGTAAGGGTCTATAACCATAGGGGGATACTACAACCTACCATAGTTGTATTTTTAAACATTGTATCTTTCCTTCATTACCTTATATGTTGCTATATAGTGTATACATTGCTGTATAGTGTATAGTGTATACATTGCTGTATAGTGTATAGTGTATACATTGCTGTATAGTGTATACATTGCTGTATAGTGTATACGTTGCTATATAGTCTATACATTGCTATATAGTGTATATATTGCTGTATAGTGTATTCATTGCTGTATAGTGTATACATTGCTGTATAGTGTATACGTTGCTATATAGTGTATACATTGCTGTATAGTGTATAGTGTATACATTGCTGTATAGTGTATAGTGTATACATTGCTGTATAGTGTATACATTGCTGTATAGTGTATACGTTGCTATATAGTCTATACATTGCTATATAGTGTATATATTGCTGTATAGTGTATTCATTGCTGTATAGTGTATACATTGCTATATAGTGTATACATTGCTATATAGTGTATACATTGCTGTATAGTGTATACATTGCTATATAGTGTATACATTGCTGTATAGTGTATAGTGTATACATTGCTGTATAGTGTATAGTGTATACATTGCTGTATAGTGTATACGTTGCTATATAGTCTATACATTGCTATATAGTGTATACATTGCTATATAGTGTATACATTGCTGTATAGTGTATACATTGCTATATAGTGTATACATTGCTGTATAGTGTATAGTGTATACATTGCTGTATAGTGTATACGTTGCTATATAGTGTATACA
Organism: Dendropsophus ebraccatus; assembly: GCF_027789765.1. Taxonomy (NCBI): domain Eukaryota; kingdom Metazoa; phylum Chordata; class Amphibia; order Anura; family Hylidae; genus Dendropsophus; species Dendropsophus ebraccatus. The sequence goes on from NC_091462.1 coordinate 5,268,562, forward strand.
TTGCTGTATAGTGTATAGTGTATACATTGCTGTATAGTGTATAGTGTATAGTGTATAGTGTATACATTGCTGTATAGTGTATACATTGCTGTATAGTGTATAGTGTATACATTGCTGTATAGTGTATAGTGTATACATTGCTGTATAGTGTATAGTGTATACATTGCTGTATAGTGTATACGTTGCTATATAGTGTATACATTGCTGTGTCTTGTATAGTGTAAAGTTATACGTTGCTGTGTATGGATCTAGTGTAACCTGGTATACATAGATATTTCTATGCGGACGGCACTTAGCACACGTGACTCCATCACCTCTTCCTTTGCCCCCCGTCCCCTTTTGCATTGATCATTATTTGACACTTTGTTCTCTTACCGTGAATGTTTTGTAACTTTATATTTTCTTTTATATTCTTCCTGTTCCTTCTATCATTTGTCTGACTCTCTGTACTTTTGACCTTTGAAGATGAGAGCTCTTCATGTCAGTAAGTCATTGATTACTTGATTTATTGATTGGCATTAAGCTCACTTGTCACTAAAAAGTTCTGCAGCAGCTGGGACAATATACTGAAATACTGTAGCCTTTTACTTCCTCCCTGCTCCTGCCGTCTGTAGAAGCAGAGGGATATAATGTACAGAGGATAGATACAGTGGATAAGTTAAGATAGAGAAAGAACTTGTCTCACCCAAACAGAATATCATAAGTTTTGCATAAAGGAAGCTTACTAGATAATAAAAGAACACTGCAGAGACACCATCACGTGCCTCGATGTCAGCGAACTGGCCGGACCTTCCTCCGGGAAGGAACAACCAAGCCAAGGAATGTCTCCAATTAAGGAAACTACTTAAGCAAGGTATCCATCCACAGACAGCTGTTTCGGGGTATTTGCCCCTCATCAGTGTGGAGAAGGTTTCTGGCTAGTGGGAGCAATGACTAGTAAGTTCATGCAAAAGGACGCTGGTTGACCTCAGGAAGATCAACCAAAACACCGCAGAGACACCATCAGAGACCCAGGGGGCAATGTTCTAGAATACACTGACGTTGAGACATGTGATGGTGTCTCTGTGGTGTTTTGGCTGATCTCCCTGAGGTCAACCAGTGTCCTTTTACAAGATAATAAAGTCCTGTGATCCCAGCAGCCTTAACACTGATTCCAGCTGGCAGCCTCACGATGTATGGTGTGAACACAAGTGTATTCAGAGAAGGTGGAGGGCTGGTGAGTAGTGTTGAGCTGAGTTCAGCAACATTCTTCAAGCCCTCCATAGCTGTATTCACGTTTTGCAGGATTCGCCAGGGCTGCATCCAACTTCCTCAGATGCCACGAGGCAAATACCGAACAGTTCAGCAACTCCACCCAACACTAGTGGTGAGAATAATTTGAGCCTGTGTAGCAGCAGGTGTAGCAGCAATAACCGGTGACTGTGCTGAACCTCCACTAATCCTGTAACACTACAGAAACACTTGCAGAAACATCTTGTAAAACGTGTCATGCACAGCATTGTATAAAACCGAGGATGCTGTAGTAAAAAACAATAAAGCAGCCATACTTACCTGTCTGCACTCCTCCCGATGCACCCCCAACTTAATGACAGTTTGCTCAGCCAATCACTGCTCTGTCCCGCTGCAGGCTGTGATTGGCTGAGCAGGCTGTCACTGAGCGGGGGAACTGGAACCGGCACCAGAGAACATCGGGGGGAGTGTGGACAGGTAGGTATGGCTGCTTTTTTGTTTTGTTTTTTTTATGTGAAATTTCAGCGTATAACGAATGATGATGCCAGGAGCTCAGGAACTGTTTAAATATTTGCACTACTGTAATGACATGCTATATCAGTACACTGGCACAAATATTTAAATAGCATCCTGATGCTTGATCAAGCACTATGCTCGACCGAACATTCTCGCTTAATACTAATTGCAGACATATTGATGACAGAGAGAAGGCAAAAGAATTAACTTTGGACGCTATTACAAGGGACAATTGTCACGCAAATTATCGTTATATCGTTCGAATTGAAATCATAATCGTTTTGTGTAAATGCCGGCAGTGATCAGATGACCAACGAGAACTTGTTCATTGTTCGTTCGGTGCTGACACCAAAATCATTGTTAATCCTTTGCTGTAATTCCACATTCGGTCACGAATCGGTCAGTGTAATTGAGCATCGTTCCGTCATTTTCTGGGATCAGATGGAATAAAAGATTGTAGCACTCCTGATCCTCCCCTCTTGATGTAAAGGTGGCGGCATCGATCAGGAACGAGGAGCAATCGAGTTCTGACCTGATAGGTCGGCGGACGCTTGCTTCTCAGTATCGGCCGGAGTATTGGGGGCCTTAGAGCATTGGAAGGTTTTGGAAAATCTCGTGCACAATGCAGCCTCCCTGTGAGGCTTATAGCGATCCCCATTTACTATAGGATGATTGATAGTAAGATAGATGCATTGTGGGTAATTCTCCAACCTCAGCCGCATCACTCTAAGGCTTTTAAGCTCCTCCATATGAGCTTGCATGCTGATCAGACGTATAGAAACCTTCCGACAAGCGATACAATCTCCCGTCTGAGCTGATGTTTTATATTCACAAACAGGGACCTTTCTAACCCAGAACATGATTAGGAGATATCCCGGCAGGATTGTGCTGGGGGGACTCCGCCGCCGCCGCTGGAAAACATCAGGCTGACATCTTATTTCTGATAGGATTTAAGTTGTTTCCTTTTATAGCAGGAAAAATGCAAGAAAAAAAATTCCCTTTGGTTGTTGTCAGATTATTTATTAGATGTAATTGTCAGTGATGCTTTCAGGAGCGCGCCGGGTGATAAGTGTAAGGAAAATTCTTAATATACAGCGACGGTGCGACGCTCCTATACGGGTGATAAGATACAGCGACGGTGCGCTGCTCCTATACGGGTGATAAGATACAGCGATGGTGGGACGCTCCTATGCCGAGTGATAATATACAGCGATGGTGCGCCGCTCCTATACGGGTGATAAGATACAGCGACGGTGCGCCGCTCATATGCGGGTGATAAGATACAGCGACGGTGCGCCGCTCCTATACGGGTGATAAGATACAGCAACGGTGCGCCGCTCCTATACGGGTGATAAGATACAGCGACGGTGCGCCGCTCCTATGCCGGGTGATAAGATACAGCAACGGTGCGCCGCTCCTATACGGGTGATAAGATACAGCAACGGTGCGCCGCTCCTATGCCGGGTGATAAGATACAGCGACGGTGCGACGCTCCTATACGGGTGATAAAATACAGCGACGGAGCACCACTTCTATACAGGTGATAAGATACAGCGACGGTGCGCCGCTCCTATGCCGGGTGATAAGATACAGCGACGGTGCGACGCTCCTATGCGGGTGATAAAATACAGCGACGGTGCGCCGCTCCTATGCCAGGTGATAAGATACAGCGACGGTGCGCCGCTCCTATACGGGTGATAAGATACAGCGACGGTGCGCCGCTCCTGTGCCGGGTGATAAGATACAGCGAAGGTGCACCGCTCCTATACGGGTGATAAGATACAGCGACGGAGCACCGCTCCTATACAGGTGATAAGATACAGCGACGGTGCGCCACTCCTTTACGGGTGATAAGATACAGCGACAGTGCGCCGCTCCTATAGGGGTGATAAGATACAGCGACTGTGCGTCGCTCCTATACGGGTGATAAGATACAGCAACGGTGCGCCACTCCTTTACGGGTGATAAGATACAGCGACAGTGCGCCGCTCCTATAGGGGTGATAAGATACAGCGACGGTGCGACGCTCCTATACGGGTGATAAGATACAGCGACGGTGCGGTGCTCCTATGCCGGGTGATAAGAAACAGCGACGTTGCGCCGCTCCTATACGGTTGATAAGATACAGCGATGGTGCGCCGCTCCTATGCCGGGTAATAAGAAACAGTGATGGTGCGTCGCTCCTATACGGGTGATAAGATACAGCGACGGTGCACTGCTCCTACACAGGTGATAAGATACAGCGACGGTGCGCCGCTCCTATGCGGGTGATAAGATACAGCGACGGTGCGCCGCTCCTATACGGGTGATAAGATACAGCGACGGTGCGCCGCTCCTATGCCGGGTAATAAAAAAAAGCAACGGTGTGCCGCTCCAATGGCAGGTAATAAGAAACAGCGATGGTGCGCCGCTCCTATACGGGTGATAAAATACAGCGACGGTGCGACGCTCCTATGCGGGTGATAAAATACAGCGACGGTGCGCCGCTCCTATACGGGTGATAAGATACAGCGTTGGTGCGCCGCTCATATGCGGGTGATAAGATACAGCGACGGTGCGCCGCTCCTATACGGGTGATAGGATACAGCTACGGTGCGCCGCTCCTATACGGGTGATAAGATACAGCAAAGATAGCCGCTCCTATAGGGGTGATAAGATACAGCGATGGGGCAACGCTCCTATGTGCCATATATATTTGGATTTGAGTAAACCTTACATGCAGGCGGCCGGCGATACTGGGGTCTGAAACGCGCTCGTTGTTACAGATGTGCCGCAATCCACATAGGAACATGGAACGTTTGTCTTGTGTCTCTACAAATATCCAACCGGGGCATTGTGGGCCGATGGGCCTGGCTGCTCAGTAATGATACCGCAATGGTGATAGAACGAGAGAACTGGAGCAAAGGTGGCCGCAATGTGTGTGTGTGTGTGTGGGGGGGGGGGGGTTGAGGGAGGCATGGGACTCTTTACCTTAAAGGGAACCTGCAGCGGCACAGAACCCACCCTGCCCGGGGATACAGCACAGGATAGTTACCCTCTCCTCGCAGTCCCGCTCCAGATAATAGTCCCATCACATAGAAATCGCAGCTGCACTTATTATAAGCAGAGATGAGTCGGATGCCCATAGGAGGTAGAAGAGGCTTCTGTTCTGAGGACATCGAGTCGAGTCACCTACACCCGGAGTATTAATGCAAGATTGTCTAAGGTAAAAACTACAGGACGATATGAGGGTGGGGCCGGGACAATTATAGGGGGGATATACTTTATATGCTTACAATTTGTCATTGCATTTGCTTTAGTCTTAAAGGGGTACTCCAAAAATGTAATCAGCTGGTACCAGAAAGTTACAATTCACAATTTTAACTCTCCTTTAAAGGGTTATCCAGCAAAAATAATTTTTCTTTTAAATCAACTGGTGTCAGAAAGTGATATAGATTTGTAATTTATATTAAAAAAAACTATTTCTTTTCAGCTGCTGAATGTCCTGCAGGAAGTGGTGTATTCTCTTCAGTCTGACACAGTGCTCTCTGCTGCCACCTCTGTCCATGTCAGGAACTGTCCAGAGCAGCAGCAAATCCCCATAGAAAACCTCTCCTGCTCTGGACAGTTCCTGACATGGACAGAGGTGTCAGCAGAGAGCACTGTGTCAGACTAGAGAGAATACACCACTTCCTGCAGGACATACAGCAGCTGATAAGTACTGGAAGACTGCATATGTTTAAATAGAAGTAAATGACTAATCTTATAACTTTATGACACTAGTCATTCAATAGATTACCCCTTTAATCTCACATCTGATACTCATTTATAGCCATTCTATGGTTTATCTCACCAGCTCATACTTTCCCACTTTCAGAATGGCGCCATCCCAGGAATCAGCAAAGTATCACAAATAAAATTACAGGCCGTCCATCCAAATGAGGGGCAGAGTGGTAATAGTGTCCATGACATGTGTCCATGAGATGAGGACCGGTAATAGTGTCCATATGAGGTGTCAATCGGATGTATCCATGAGATGTGTCCATGAGATGTGTCCATAAGCTATGTACATGAGATGTGTCCTTGGGATGTGTCCATGAGATGCAGACCAGTAATAGTGTCCATGAGATGAGTCCCTATGATGTGTCCATATGATGTGTCCATGGGATGTGTCCATAATGTATGTCCATGAGATGTGTCCATGAGATGTTTCCATAAGATATGTCAATGAGATGTGTCCATGAGATGTATCCATGAGATGTGTCCATGAGATGTGTCCATGGGATGTGCCCATAAGATGTATCCATGAGATGTATCCATGAGATGTGTCCGTGAGATGTGTTTATAAGGTCCATGAGATGTGTCCATGAGATGTATCCATGAGATGTGTCCATGAGATGTGTCCATAAGGTATAACCATGAGATTTTTTTCATAAGGTATGTCCATGGGATGTATCCATAAGATGTGTCCATAAGATGTATCCATGAATTGTGTCCATGAGATGTGTCCATAAGGTCCATGAGATGTGTCCATGAGATGTAGCCATGAGATCTGTCCATGGGATGTGTCCATAAGGTATGGCCATGAGATGTGTCCATGAGATGTGTCCATAAGGTATGTCCATGAGATGTGTCCATGAGATCTGTCCATGAGATGTGTCCATAAGGTATGGCTATGAGATGTGTCCATGAGATGTGTCCATAAGGTATGTCCATGAGATGTGTCCGAAGTGGTGACCGCTCTTTCTTAGCAGAGTCCGTGCTCTCATGTAAGAGGACTTCCCAGATGGGACAAAGCCCAGAGATGAAAAGGCCACCAGCCCTGAGTGAATCTTGTAACGCCTGGAGTAGTGGATCCACTGGACCGTCACTAGCGATGGCACTAACCTCCCCAGGGAGCGGAGCGTAAGGGGCCGCTGGTTTTCACCAGAGCCCGCCGCAAGGCGGGATGGACTTGCTGCGGCAGGCGACCCCCAGGTCGCTACCCCTGGCTTGGTTGCTAGTGACGGCAGGCGAGGCGTGGCAGGAGCCGTAGGCAGGAGATGGTGCTGGCAGAGGTCTGTAGGCGTAACCGCAGGTGACAGGCTGAACACAGGAGCAATGGAGTGACAGGGGAGCAGGAACCAGGAACAAGGACTAGGGACCAGGTAGCGGACAGGAATCAGGAACAAGGACTAGGGACCAGGTAGCGGATAGGAATCAGGAACAGGGACTAGGGACCAGGTAGCGGACAGGAATCAGGAACCACAGGGAGCTGGGCCAAACGCTATGGGAAGCATGTAGAGGCTCCAACACCTGGAAGGGGGCAGGGCTGGAACTTATAGGGGAGTGATTAACATACAAGCCAATTAGGAGCGCACTGCCCCTTTAAATCGGAGACAGCCGGCGCGCGCTCGCCCCAGGAGGCGGGGACGCGCGTGCCGGCCGGCACAGCGATGGGCGGGAGCGCGGTGAGGTGAGGCGCCCCCCGGGGCCGAAGCAACAGCAGCGCCGGGTCCCTGCATACGGACACCGGCTGCTGCAGAAGTGGGAGAGAGGGTGCGGCGGCGGTCCGGAGCACGGGACGCCGCCGTGGCCTTAACAAATCTGCAGAAATGAAAAGCTGAAATATGAAAGTTTCTGACTTTATTCCAAGTTTCTGAAAGTTATTGTATAATTAAAGGGAAGGAGAAGTTGAGCACTTAGCGGCTTCCTGCATGTGGAGCGGCTGCGGTATAATGTCTGCGCCGTATACCCCATGCAACCAGTCCCGCTGGCACTCCTTTATACCTTTATGTTTTCATGCATTTAAAATGCACATTAGGAACGGACGGAGAACGGTTACAGGAGACAAAATTCATGAAGCCATTTAAATGCAGCACAACAGGTGAGTGATCTATGTATATGGGGAGAGGAATACAATGTGCCGGATGGAAATAACCCGCAGTCCATATGATGGCCTCCTGGGAATGATGTTACAAGCAAGGACTGGAGATGCACTGCTCGAAATGTCATAACATACGTAAATACTAATAAATAGGGCGGGTGCACAAAGCCCACATACCAAGCAAGACACCGAAAACAAACAAAAGTAAGTATGCAATAAGTGCAATGGCACACCAAAAATGAAAGTGAATATCTTTATTTACCAAACCATGAAACATGAAGGAAAAACACTTGAAAAGAGTTAAAAACACTTAAAAAACAGAACAAGAGACAATGATTGTAATCATGTGCTCAGGGCCAATAGTGGAGAACCATGTACTCCAGGTAAATGTCTCAAACCCCATCCAATGACATAATGCTGGTCCATCATAACCAAAAAAGATACTGGTCTCAAGTATATAACAAATGAGTTTATATACAAACAAAGTGCAAGTGCATGAGCAATAAATGGAACATAAAACGGTGGTGAAAAATATAGTCCCTATAGTAAATATAACATATTTCCTATAAAAATATATACTGTGTACACAAAAATGTGTTAAAGATACGGCGCTAGTTGATTGACGGATTGTAGCTCGCTGCTATTGGATGCAATATGGAAATAGACCCCTTTTATCCAATCTTAACGGGTTCGAACAGTGTGTGTGTGTGTGTGTGTGTGTGTGTGTTGTGTGTGTGTGTGTTGTGTGTGTGTGTGTGCATCCAGCGCCACTACATTCACCCCGCTGTTCCAGTGATAATGTAATAATGTAGCGCTTACTCAGTCTCCTTGTATCTGGATATGAGATGTCATCTGTTCAGTTGTCCTCCGTTCTGTCCAGTTTTGTTGACGGTAGAAACTATAGCAGTTGTAGCAGTTTTCAAAGTGTAATTGATCACTTTGTTGATAGTATGTCGAGAGTGCGCTCCGGCCGGCAGCGCGACCTCGATCGGCTTCAGCGTTCCGTGTGTGAAGTGTGACGTCACAGTAACTCACTACGGAGTCTCGAAGGGACCATCCAACGTTTCAGCGTGACTTACGCCTTCCTCAGGGATCCCTGAACAGATGACATCTCATATCCAGATACAAGGAGACTGAGTAAGTGCTACATTATTACATTATCACTGGAACACCGGGGTGAATGTAGTGGCGCTGATAACATATTTCCTGATACAAATAAACCCCAAATCATTTAGCAATAAATTGTACACACAAAGGAAATGTAACAAAGATGGAAAATACCTGTAACAAACGAAAAAGGGAAAAAAGAAACAGACATGCAGCACCTAAATGGAGTAACGCACGGGAGACCAGGAAGGACAAATGGTAAAGGACAGAGGGGGAGGGGCAAGTAACCAGTGACTATGGCCCAATGATATCCCACGCGTTCTGTCCTGCTCCCAGGACTAGCATTATGTCATTGGATGGGGTTTGAGACATTTACCTGGAGTATATGGTTCTCCACTATTGGCCCTGAGCACATGTTTTTTTAAGTGTTTTTAACTCTTTTCAAGTGTTTTTCCTTCATGTTTTATGGTTTGTTAAATAAAGATATTCATATTCATTTTTGGTGTGACATTGCCCTTATTGCATACTTGTTTTTGTTCTCCTGGGAATGACGGCCTCCACATCACACCGCTCATCATGGCCTCCACATCACACCGCTCATCATGGCCTCCACATCACACCGCTCATCATGGCCTCCACATCACACCGCTCATCATGGCCTCCACATCACACCGCTCATCATGGCCTCCACATCACACCGCTCATCATGGCCTCCACATCACACCGCTCATCATGGCCTCCACATCACACCGCTCATCATGGCCTCCACATCACACCGCTCATCATGGCCTCCACATCACACCGCTCATCATGGCCTCCACATCACACCGCTCATCATGGCCTCCACATCACACCGCTCATCATGGCCTCCACATCACACCGCTCATCATGGCCTCCACATCACACCGCTCATCATGGCCTCCACATCACACCGCTCATCATGGCCGATGGACCAGCAAAAAAAAGAAATGACAAGCCGCTCATCATGTCAGCTAAAACTCAGCTGATCGCCATGAAATGGTCAATAGTGAGAACGGCGCGAAACTGCCAGGAGACTGAGGTGCCGATCGCTCCCCGAGAGACAAGAGTAAATCTCTCCCATTTATAGACGATATTTGCTATTATGTAATGTGGAGCCGTGTCTGCTGTAACAACACCGCCACATAGTGCACCGTCTACACTAGTGGTGGAGCTGGCACTCTGGGACGTCAGCCTATGGCCGTCATTGTGTCTATTTTCTGTTTTTTAGTTGTATATAATAGGTAGGACAAAAAATGCCTAAAATTGTCAGGGACTGTCATCATGTAATTACCTCCGAAAGATAAAAACTACCAGGGAGCCGCTTCCCATGGAGCCGCCCTTGAAATCGGTAACAAATCTGCATATGTTCTTTGTCTGTGAGCAGATCCTGGCGCTTTGTGTTGCTGTAATATTTGGTATTTATTATTCTATTTGATGCAATTTTGAAGTGTAAATTATACATGTGCGCTGTACGTATATCATCTGCGCTTTACGAGGAGGCATTAATGTATCGCTAAACCCTCATCCAAGTCTACATCAATGCGATGGCACAGGAGACATCCCGGGGCGCCATTATCTCATCATTTACTCCCACATTAGATGATGCAATATCAATGGCTTCTCGGACACCGATGATCTTTCATAATAAGAAGAGACAACAAAAAAGTTGGAAAACTTGGTCAGATATGTAGGAATATTTTTGGCTTCTGTTGTAAAGTTACTGTATGTTATTGGTCCATATAGTCTCAGACCACCCATCCGTCTCCAGCTGCTGGGACAAGAGGAGGAATAAGGGCTGCAGAATCATCAGGGACCGGCAGATGGATGAAGCACTGACACTGTTAGATGCTCTGAGGTCACCGAGACACATGGCACCTTTCATCCATCCATCTGTGCTTCCAGAATGTAAAATGCTTTTATCCTACAGTACAAAGAGTCAAAGAGGCGTTCTAGTTAGAGATGAGTAAACTTTTTAAAAGTTTGGTTAGGTAGGTTCGCTGGACTTTGAAGCAAAATTTTGGTTTGTATGAACCGAACCTTACAGGGGTATTCCAATAGGAAAGTACAGCACTCTGCTTTCTCCGGCAGCTCCATAAAGAATAAACAGAGCTTCATGTGGCGATGTGTGGCTCTATTCAAAACAAAGGAGCCACAGGATGATATGGAGATTGCCAGGGGGTCAGACCTCCCACAATCTTGTCCCCTATCCTGAGCATTTGGGACAAGTTAGTTTTATTTTGAAATACACCTTTAAATGAAGCACACTAAAACAGCTAAATGATCGCAGGCGTTTCATTAGTTTAGTGCGGTTCAGCAAGTTCTTCATCTATACTTACCTGTCCACACTCCCCACCCTCCCGATGTGCCACGATGTCCCGCTGCTGTTTGCAGCCGCCTCCACTTCCTGACACGAGAGTGACAACCTGCTCAGCCAATCACTTGCCACTGTCCTTTCCCATCGCAGTCAATGATTGTGATAGTTTGTGATATTTAAAGGGGTACTCCAGCGGGGGGGGGCACTTTTTCTCTGTGACCGGGGAGGAGGTGGCTGAGGGAAACAACGTCCACTCACCTCCCCGGTTCCAGCGGTGGGTCCCGCATCGTGTCGCGATGTTCCCCGGTTCCCACGTGACGTCTCAAGTCCGCTCAGCCAGTCAGTGACGGAGGAGGGATCTGTTTTAAGTCCGCTCAGATCTCGCCTCTGTCACTGACTGGCTGAGCGGACCTGAGACGTATTGTCTCCGGCCCGCTTCAGACACCAGGAAGTGGCCGGGGACCGGAGCACCGCGATGCGGGACCCGCCGCTGGAACTGGGGAGGTGAGTGGACGTCGTTTCCCTCAGCCACCTCCTCCCCGCGGTGCCAGCAAAAAAGTGAGCCCCCCGCTGGAGTACCCCTTTAAGTTGCTCAAAATGTAGGTCTCAGCTCTGCTACATTTGGCATACATAGTTCATTTGTATGTGACTAACCTGTCTCATCTACATAGGAAAAGCTCAGCTCTGCTACATCTGGCCCACATCATTCACCTCTCAGTTAGTATGTGACATGGAGAGAGAGGAGGGGCTGCACATCACACCTATGGCTGATACTAATGCCGCTAGGCTATTTTTAAAAACCAACACCAGGATGTTGGCATACAACTTGATCAAACCATATTGCCCCGTGTACCACGTGCCGGTCTCCTGGTTCACACGGGTCCCTACGCTAACTCCACACCGTGTCGGTCAGTGACTGCCAACCCCGCAAAGGGTGCACATGCAGGGAAGGGATGTCACACCCCAATGTCACAGGACCAAACCCAAAATGCCCCACCAGAACCCGGCCAGCACCACTGGCGAAGAAGGTTGCCCCCAAACAACACAAGTATGAACAAGGTATTGCACTCATCATTACTGCTGCAGATAGAATAGAAAAAATAGGAGGTACTGACATGTGAGCACAGGTGTATCCTGCTAATTTGGGTCATGTGGGTCTTATGAAGGGGAGTGCCAGCTGCTCAGAAAAAGGAGAAAAATACAATGCGACATGGAGAGAAAGGGTTTGGTCCTGTGACATTGGGGTTGCAGGGCCGTTCCATGGCCTCCCTCCCCTGCACGTGCACGCTTTGTGGGGTTGGCGGTCGCTGACTGACACGGTGTGGAGTTAGCGTAGGGACCCATGTGAACCAGGACACCGGCACGTGGTACACGGGGCAATATGGTTTGATTAAATTAATTACCAACATCCTGGCGTTGCTTTTGAAACATAGCCTAGTGGCATTAGTATCAGCCATAGGTGTGATGTGCAGCCGCGCCTTTCTCTCCATGTCACCTCTCAGTTAGTGATTGGCTTAGTAGGCTGGAAGTAGACGTGTACGAGGACACGGGGGAGCACGGACATGTGAGCATACCTTTTTGTGTATTAAATTCTCCCGTCGCCATCTCGGTTCATACGATTGAGTTCGCTCATCTGTAGTTCTAGTGTTCTTGAAGTGTAGAAAGCTATAATACCTGCTTACTCCCTCCCTCATATCGGACCCTGCTTGGGACTTGACTTCCCAGTGTCAATCAAGCAGGTAGGCAGGGGGAGCGAGGAGATGTTACAGACTGGAGCGCCTCTTTGGCTCTTTGTACTATAGAATGTACTGTAAGCACAGATGGTTATATAAAAGGTCCCATGTTTCTCCTTTACCTGTTAGCTAATAGTGTCAGCCGTTTGGAACATAAATTACAGCTGACAGATTTCCTTTAAGCAATGGCGTCAGATCTGTCACTTTCCTTTGTCGTCTCCGCTTTCCGCTTTGTGTAATCACATTTTGAACAGCACTATGGAGTCTATGTAATCCACAATGTATATCTGGGCGCCTCGGCTTCTGGAATCCCAAGCCTCCTGTTTGGATGAACAATACAGTAATAGCAGCCGCCGTGCGCACAGAACACAATATTTCTGCCATTTTCCAAACAATCACCTTAATGTATGGAATTTTCCTTCCACTAAAAATATCGCGGATAGGAGCGACGTCAGCGATGGCAATCAGAAGCATTTTATTTGGAGAAGTTATTTCCGACTCTTTCTCCATCTTACAGAAGGTTTATGAAAAGGCGGCTGGAATCAGGAGAACATAAATGCCGCATCTCGGCGCCGAGCCCCCTCTCTCTCCGGCGTACGTGATAATTACTATGCAAAGCCCGGGATGAAGGCTCTGAAGCCATTACCTGGCTTGGAGATATATGGGAACTATTTAGGTACCGTTTCCCAATTGTTCAATAGATCAGGAGAAGACTGGCTGGTTAATAAGGCGGCTTACCCGTGCATGAAATAACATTCCAAAGAAAATTTTTACATAAAAAAATGATGGGAGACGACTTGATTCAAGGGTATCGGCGCAAGACGCATAAAGACCGAAGGCAATTAAATAAATAAAAGGGAAATTGTCCGTCGCATGTAAAATGTTAACTGAGGGTGACGAGAACCTCGGAAGAATCATAACTACTGGAGGAAGAACAAGGTAAAGGGCAAATCAAGAGGAGGAGATCCTCCATCCGTCTGGTGGGCCAAAATCAAGAGTATCCCGGGGGGCAACCAAACAAATGTTATCTGGGGTTCAGTATTATCTAATGCATTACTGACTGAGATGGGACAGCACTACGGCCAGCCATTGGCTTAGGCCATAGACAAGAGTGACAGCCTACTCAGCCAATCACTGACCATAGTGCTGTCTCATCTCAGTCAGTAATTGGATGAATGGGATTTTGGCTGCTGCAGGGAACACCAGAAACTGGGGAGAAGGACACTGGGGGAGCAGGAACAGGTAGGTATGGATGAGAACATTTTTTTTTTTTTACTATACTGAAACAGCTGAACACCTGCAATCATTTAGATGATTTAGTGCAGTTCATTTCAGACGAACCTGAACTTTATGTTAAAGTTTGTCCACCTGTGTAACTAAACTTTTGAAAAATTGGTTCATTATTATTTAGTGGGGGCACTGGAAGACCTCATTATACAGTGGGGGCACTGGAAGACCTCATTATACAGTGGGGGGCACTGGAAGACATCATTATACAGTGGGGGCACTGGAAGACATCATTATTCAGTGGGGGGCACTGGAAGACATCATTATACAGTGGGGGACACTGGAAGACATCATTATACAGTGGGGGACACTGGAAGACATCATTATACAGTGGGCGACACTGGAAGACCTCATTATTCAGTGGGGGGCACTGGAAGACCTCATTATACAGTGGGGGGCACTGGAAGACCTCATTATACAGTGGGGGCACTGGAAGACCTCATTATACAGTGGGGGGCACTGGAAGACCTCATTATACAGTGGGCGACACTAGAAGACATCATTATACAGTGGGCGACACTGGAAGACATCATTATACAGTGGGGGGCACTGGAAGACATCATTATTCAGTGGGGGGCACTGGAAGACCTCATTATACAGTGGGCGACACTGGAAGACCTCATTATTCAGTGGGGGACACTGGAAGACCTCATTATACAGTGGGGGACACTGGAAGACATCATTATACAGTGGGCGACACTGGAAGACATCATTATTCAGTGGGCGACACTGGAAGACATCATTATACAGTGGGGGGCACTGGAAAACATCATTATACAGTGGGGGGTACTGGAAGACATCATTATTCAGTGGGGGGCACTGGAAGACATCATTATACAGTGGGGGGCACTGGAAAACATCATTATACAGTGGGGGGTACTGGAAGACATCATTATTCAGTGGGGGGCACTGGAAAACATCATTATACAGTGGGGGGTACTGGAAGACCTCATTATTCAGTGGGGGGCACTGGAAGACATCATTATTCAGTGGGGGGCACTGGAAGACATCATTATTCAGTGGGGGCACTAGAAGACATCATTATACAGTGGGGGACACTGGAAGACATCATTATACAGTGGGGGACACTGGAAGACATCATTATAGAGTGGGGGACACTGGAAGACATCATTATACAGTGGGGGACACTGGAAGACATCATTATACAGTGGGCGACACTGGAAGACATCATTATACAGTGGGGGGCACTGGAAGACATCATTATACAGTGCTGGAAGATATCATTATACAGTGGGCGACACTGGAAGACATCATTATAGAGTGGGGGACACTGGAAGACATCATTATACAGTGGGCGACACTGGAAGACCTCATTATACAGTGGGGGGCACTGGAAAACATCATTATACAGTGGGCGACACTGGAAGACCTCATTATACAGTGGGCGACACTGGAAGACATCATTATACAGTGGGGGACACTGGAAGACCTCATTATACAGTGGGCGACACTGGAAGACATCATTATAGAGTGGGGGACACTGGAAGACATCATTATACAGTGGGGGACACTGGAAAACATCATTATAGAGTGGGGGACACTGGAAGATATCATTATACAGTGGGGGACACTGGAAAACATCATTATAGAGTGGGGGACACTGGAAGACATCATTATACAGTGGGGGACACTGGAAAACATCATTATAGAGTGGGGGACACTGGAAGATATCATTATACAGTGGGGGACACTGGAAAACATCATTATAGAGTGGGGGACACTGGAAGACATCATTATACAGTGGGGGACACTGGAAAACATCATTATAGAGTGGGGGACACTGGAAGACATCATTATAGAGTGGGGGACACTGGGAGACATCATTATACAGTGGGGGACACTGGGAGACATCATTATACAGTGGGGGACACTGGAAAACATCATTATAGAGTGGGGGACACTGGAAGACATCATTATAGAGTGGGGGACACTGGGAGACATCATTATAGAGTGGGGGACACTGGGAGACATCATTATACAGTGGGGGACACTGGAAAACATCATTATAGAGTGGGGGACACTGGAAGACATCATTATAGAGTGGGGGACACTGGGAGACATCATTATACAGTGGGGGACACTGGAAGACATCATTATAGAATGGTGGACACTGGAAGACATCATTATTTAGTGGGGGGCACTGGAAGACATCATTATACAGTGGGGGGCACTGGAAGACATCATTATAGAGTGGGGGACACTGGAAGACATCATTATAGAATGGGGGACACTGGAAGACATCATTATAGAGTGGGGGACACTGGAAGACATCATTATTCAGTGGGGGGGCACTGGGAGACATCATTATTCAGTGGGGGGCACTGGAAGACATCATTATACAGTGGGGGGCACTGGAAGACATCATTATTCAGTGGGGGACACTGGAAGACATCATTATTCAGTGGGGGGCACTGGAAAATATAATTATTCAGTAGGGGGAAATGGAAGACCTCATTATACAGTGGGGGCACTGGGAGACATCATTATTCAGTGGGGGACACTGGAAGACCTCATTATACAGTGGGGGACACTGGAAGACATCATTATTTAGTGGGGGGCACTGGAAGACATCATTATACAGTGGGGGGCACTGGAAGATATCATTATACAGTGGGGGCACTGGGAGACATCATTATTCAGTGGGGGACACTGGAAGACCTCATTATACAGTGGGGGACACTGGAAGACATCATTATAGAGTGGGGGACACTGGAAAACATCATTATACAGTGGGGGACACTGGAAAACATCATTATAGAGTGGGGGACACTGGAAGACATTATTATACAGTGGGGGGCACCAAGGGACATAATTGCTGAGTGGGGAGCATAGGAGTTAGGAGAGAGCAGTGTATACACTGTATATAGTTGTAGACAGAGAGGTAAGGGCTGCCTGGCACTGTGCCCTCTACAATGGTTGACTATAGTAGTAACAAAAGTAGTAACAACAGCTCTGCAGCACAAACTTCTGCTCTGTTAGGGGTACAGCATCTGGATGGATCATCAGGCCTGTTATGAATGTAACAATTTTTTTGGCAATGATTATAACTAGAACTTATTCTAGTAATAGAGTTATTGGTGACTTTTTTTTTATAGGACTCAATGGAGTTAAATTACCATTCACCATTGTCTATTATAACTTAGAACCGCCCTCGTCCGTCTCCGTTTGCACCACGGGAAATCTGTAAATTGCCATGTTGGCTCCTCCAGCCCTCACATTCCTGATGTCCTGGAAATGCAATACAAATTTAAAGATTGTAGAGTCTTGTAAGTCACCTTGGAGTTTAGTAATAGGAAATCTATAATAGATTGTACCTGCTTAATGCAAGGAACAGCATACACAGGGTTAATGAACAGCATATACAGGGTTAATGAACAGCATATACAGAATTAAAAAACAGCACATACAAGGTTAATTAACAGCATACACAGGGTTAATGAACACTATATAGAAAGTTAATGAACAGCATATACAGGGTGAATAAACAACATATACAGGGTTAATAGTCATAATTTAATAACATTAACCCCAAATCAAAGGCAATGTGATGAACCCAGGGGGCCCCTGTCCTGTGTGTCCTGCTCCGCAACCCCAGTGCATGATGGGTGAAGTCGTATTCTTTATTCTACGGATGATATGGACATCTCTTTATTCCATGGATGATATGGATGATGTCCCTTCATTCTATGGATGATATGGATGACATCTCCTTATTCCATGGATGATGTCCCGTTATTCTATGGATGATATGGATGACATCTCCTTATTCCATGGATGATGTCCCGTTATTCTATGGATGATATGGATGATGTCCCGTTATTCTATGGATGATGTCCCGTTATTCTATGGATGATATGGATGATGTCCCGTTATTCTATGGATGATATGGATGACATCTCCTTATTCTATGGATGATATGGATGATGTCCCGTTATTCTATGGATGACATCTCCTTATTCTATGGATGATAAATCCTTACAGTAATAATATAATAGACAGTAAGATAGAGAGGTGATGCAGAGGATCCAGCGCTCCTCTCCTCTCCTGTCCTGTATACAGATGCAGTAACGTGGAGCGTACAGAGTTTATATCCCGGTGACAGGACGCCGCCCGGAGATTGTCACATTAATGGCTTTCCCTGAAATGACCACATAAAGGCCGACGTAAGCGACTTATTTTCTTCCTACACATTGATGTCATGAGAAGCCGGGAAAGAATCATAATAACAGTAACGCAGATATAAGAGCGCAAAGCGAGAGAGAGGGGAGAAATCCGGGTGTCTGCGCCCCTTACTGCAAGAGGAAGGAAACCGCTAAATAACCACAAATCATAGTCACATCAAACAGGGGAAAGAGAAGTAAGTAAAAGCATATATACACACACACACATATATACACACACACACACTATATATACACACACACACACACACACACACATATATATATATACACACACACATATATATACACACACACATATATATACACACACACATATATATATACACACACACACACACACACATATATATATATATATACACACACATATATATACACTTGTATACACACACATATATATACACACACACATATATATACACACACACACATATATATACACTTGTATACACACACATATATATATATACACACACACACACACACACACATATATATATATACACCACACACATATATATATATACACACACACACATATATATACACACACACACACACACACACACATATATATACACTTGTATACACACACATATATATATATACACACACACATATATATATATACACCACACACATATATATATATACACACACACACACACACACATATATATACACACACACACACACACACACATATATATACACTTGTATACACACACATATATATATATACACACACACACATGTGGGGAGTCAGAAATCTCAGGAAATCTGATACCCCAGCAGGTCAGGGGGGGGGGGGGGGGTATCGTTTATGTCTGGAACATGACCGATACCTTGAAAGCCGCCATGTTAGATCATGGTCAAGTTTTTCCAATGGGAAGGTGGTCATGGAGGATATCAGACAAGAATTGTCTTATCAACAACGACCAGGATTGTTCCCTGTCATGTACAGCTATTTGACGTGTTCAATGAGTTGTCTATGGTGCTGAACACAAAACAACTCTCTGGGGAGACTGTGGTCCCAACCGCTATAGGGCACAGCCCACCTATATGGATATAGGAGCCCCCCATGCCAGTCCTATGTAATCCCCATCCCAGAGCTGGAATAGATGTCCTTGATCATTGTAAAACATGTTACACTGGGCATGTGCGTGGCGCTGTACCCCCTTAGCATGATGCCACACCCAGTTGGCATCTCACCCCACTCATTTACCAAGCTGGGTGTAATGTTGCTGAATTTTATGTGCAAAGTGGAAGTCTGCAAAAACTACCAATAGCAGACATGATGAACCCCCATAATGTACCTGCCCGCCTGCTCTCTGCCACATTGATGCTTAGTGCCCAGAGAGTCAATTTATGGTTTGTAAGTTATTGAAAAGAGAAAAGATATAACTACAAGATATCCGGCACTACCCATACGATAGTGGTGACTCCGGATCCGAGCCTGCATGGGGCTTATCCACAAGGGAGACGAGCTGAGCACAACCGGAGCATGCCCGACTCTGATCGCTCTGCAGCCGATTACCGGTGGCTGAAGGTGGATGCTGCCCCAGGGAGTCCTGGAAAACATGGCTCCAGCCAGCTACTTCTCCAGCCATCGGAAATCAAATCCCAAACAATCAGAAGTGGGCAGGCTCCAGCTGTGCTCATCTCTACAAGACAACAAAAGAATCTGGCATATTAAAAAGCCTGACCCTTCTCTCTCCTGACATCTGCCGTCAGAGATCACCATACACTTTAGATGGTCACGCCAAAAGTACTGGGATTGGCTAACCAATCTGTATGGGCAGCTTACATCTTTTCAGAGACAACGCTTTCATGGTGCACCAGGACTTTCTGAATAGCCTCCTGCCCTGTGGCCCCGTCTCAGTAGCGCCATATGCTGCAGCCCACTATGCCCGCCCTTTCATTTCCCCGGTTAAGGGGGGGGGGTCTAGGTGTAATAATATGCCCGCCCCTTCCTGTCCCTATTTGGGGCGATCTATGTGTAATACTATGCCCGCCCCTTCCTGTCCCTATTTGGGGCGATCTATGTGTAATACTATGCCCGCCCCTTCCTGTCCCTATTTGGGGGGATCTATGTGTAATACTATGCCCGTTCCTTCCTGTCCCTATTTGGGGCGATCTATGTGTTATACTATGTCCGCCCCTTCCTGTACTCGGTTGGGGGGGGTCTAGGTGTAATAATATGCCCGCCCCTTCCTGTCCCTATTTGGGGCGATCTATGTGTAATACTATGCCCACCCCTTCCTGTCCCTATTTGAGGGGATCTATGTGTAATACTATGTCCGCCCCTTCCTGTACTCGGTTGGGGGGGATCTAGGTGTAATACTATGCCCGCCCCTTCCTGTCCTCGGTTGGGGGGGATCTAGGTGTAATCAACAAAATATACTTGACCCTCCAGTTGCGGTTGGGGTTTACAATATACTCCCAATCCCTCAGGCTAGACGCCTGGGGACAAACGTGTTTTACTGCATCTGCAGCGTTCTCAGGAAGATTTGCTATAGATAGCAATTCTTCCTAAGGAGCTGCTGACACATAGTATCCAGGTGTAATACAATGCCCGCCCCTTCCTGTCCCTGGTTAGGGGAGGGATCTAGGTGTAATACTATGCCTGCCCCTTCCTGTCCCTGGTTAGGGGAGGGATCTAGGTGTAATACTATGACCTTCCTGTTCCTGTCCCTGGTTAGGGGAGGGATCTAGGTTTAATACTATGCCAATCCCTTCCTGTTCCTGATAGGGGGAGGGATCTAGATGTAATACTATGCCTGCCCCTTCCTGTCCCTGGTTGGGGGGGATCTAGGTGTAATACTATGCCCGCCCCTTCCTGTCCCTGGTTAGGGGGGATCTAGATGTAATACTATGCCCGCCCCTTCCTGTCCCTGGTTGGGGGGATCTAGGTGTAATACTATGCCCGCCCCTTCCTGTCCCTGGTTGGGGGGGATCTAGATGTAATACTATGCCTGCCCCTTCCTGTCCCTGGTTGGGGGGGATCTAGGTGTAATACTATGCCTGCCCCTTCCTGTCCCTGGTTGGGGGGATCTAGGTGTAATACTATGCCCGCCCCTTCCTGTCCCTGGTTGGGGGGGATCTAGATGTAATACTATGCCTGCCCCTTCCTGTCCCTGGTTGGGGGGGATCTAGGTGTAATACTATGCCTGCCCCTTCCTGTCCCTGGTTGGGGGGGATCTAGGTGTAATACTATGCCCGCCCCTTCCTGTCCCTGGTTAGGGGGGATCTAGATGTAATACTATGCCCGCCCCTTCCTGTCCCTGGTTGGGGGGGATCTAGATGTAATACTATGCCCGCCCCTTCCTGTCCCTGGTTGGGGGGGATCTAGATGTAATACTATGCCCGCCCCTTCCTGTCCCTGGTTGGGGGGGATCTAGATGTAATACTATGCCCGCCCCTTCCTGTCCCTGGTTGGATGGAAGGATCTAGATGTAATACTATGCCCCCCACTTTCCTGTCCCCAGTTGGGGGGGGGGGGGGAGAGATCTACGTGTAATATATTGTTGTGTATCTTTGCAGCCAAAACTTTCTTCCAAATACCCAGAGGTCTATGAAATTTTGGGAAGAAAATGAAGTGTTGCGATTATTCAGAGTTGTTGTTATTTTTTCCCCGGGTTTTTGCTCTTTCACCAACCTGCGGGAATAGAGAATCGACTGCATTATGTCCCAGTCAGAAAACGCGCGTCTCCGTCTGCGAGAAGGTCACACTTATTTCCATATGTTGTGTTATTGGGAAAGTGATGAGGCTGACAGACATCATGATGAATGATAAAATAATGAGGTGCAGGATAATCTCACCGACTCTTCACCGCGCCGAACACCGGCAAGGACTGTGCGGGAGAAAATCTTTACTGCTCCCCGTAAAGCTGCAATTAACAAAGGAAGAAGCCGAGAAGAACATTGAAATATTTGAAGTTAATGAGAAATTGATTGTTCTCCCCATTAGCATCTACAAGAATAATGCGAGCGGCTTCCACGGCCGCACAGATACTGGGAGGATCCGCCCTGACTCCAGGCTTGTCGAAAATTATTATTCTTGTCGATTTTTTTTTCTCGTTTGTCAAAAACCTGAGGAATAATAATGAATAATATATGTGGATGGAGGACTCCGGTTATTAGTTTTAAGGATCTTTTTGTATTGTCCCCAAATCATCTGCATAGTAAGTATAGTGGAGGGGGTGGAGTACAGAGCATGGGCATTTAAAGTCATATAATCTGCCTTTGTCTTCAAAACTTAAAGGCGTACTCCGAAGGGGGGAGGGGGGGTTAAATCAACTGGTGTCAGAAAGTTATACAGATTCATAATTTACTTCTATATGAAAATCTCCAGTCTTCCAGTACTTATCAGCTGCTGTGTGTCCTGCAGGAAGTGGTGTATTCTCTCCAGTCTGACACAGCGCTCTCTGCTGCCTCCTCTGTCCATGTCAGGAACTGTCCAGAGCAGGAGAGATTTTCTATGGGCATTTGCTTCATTTTTTTCTGTGCAGTCTTTGTCCTGCGGTAAGGCTGACACTATCGGCTTCATTTACTGACAATGCGTCAATATTAAGCTGTTACGCTGTCGTTCGTGTCGGCTTTTTTGCGCCAAAGTCATAAACATGGTGCACGCCCAATGTAAATCTGGAAGGTTCTTCAAAAGACAAAACTAAAACCCGACCATCCTGTCACACTAGAACTGGCTGTTTTTCAGAATAAAAATCCTGTCAAATAATGTTTAATAAATCTGTCAGTTGTTGCGGGTTTTAAAGGACACGCCCATGACACGCCCACTTTTCGGGTTTTCTGACAAGGTTCATCTGGTTTATGGACAAATTGTGTCGCACACCTGTAGCAAACGTGTCGGTCCACTAAAAGTGGACAAAAAAATGTATTCTTTACGGTTTGCAGGATTTGTCAGGTTCTAAGGGCTGCAACGTCAGGGGGAGATTTATCAAAGAGGGTAAAATATCCACCGGTTTAAAGAGCGACCAATCACAGCTCAGTACTTACAGTGACCAATCACAGCTCAGCTCCCACAGCGACCAATCACAGCTGAGCTGTGATTGGTCGCTGTGATTGGTCGCTGTGAGAGCTGAGCTGTGATTGGTCGCTGTGATTGGTCGCTGTGAGAGCTGAGCTGTGATTGGTCGCTGTGAGAGCTAAGCTGTGATTGGTCGCTGTGAGAGCTAAGCTGTGATTGGTCGCTGTGAGAGCTAAGCTGTGATTGGTCGCTGTGAGAGCTAAGCTGTGATTGGTCGCTGTGAGAGCTGAGCTGTGATTGGTTGCTGTGAGAGCTGAGCTGTGTTTGGTTGCTGTGAGAGCTGAGCTGTGATTGGTTGCTGTGAGAGCTGAGCTGTGATTGGTTGCTGTGAGAGCTAAAATGTGATTGTTGCTGTGAGAGCTGAGCTGTGATTGGTTGCTGTGAGAGCTGAGCTGTGATTGGTTGCTGTGAGAGCTGAGCTGTGATTGGTTGCTGTGAGAGCTAAGCTGTGATTGGTCGCTGTGAGAGCTGAGCTGTGTTTGGTCGCTGTGAGAGCTGAGCTGTGATTGGTCGCTGTGAGCTGAGCTGTGTTTGGTCGCTGTGAGAGCTGAGCTGTGATTGGTAGCTGTGAGCTGAGCTGTGATTAGTTGCTGTGAGAGCTGAGCTGTGTTTGGTCGCTGTGAGCTGAGCTGTGTTTGGTCGCTGTGAGAGCTAAGCTGTGATTGGTCGCTGTGAGAGCTGAGCTGTGATTGGTCGCTGTGAGAGCTGAGCTGTGATTGGTCACTGTGGACAGGTTACACTAGTGGATATTTTACGCCCATTGATAAATTTGGGCCATAATGTTTCTCATCCTGGAAGCTAAATGACTTCTTTTTGAGGATGATGTAGACTTGATTGGTTCCATATGATCTTTTTTCCCCTTAATGCTGCATTCACATGGATTATATACTGTAACTGTATATTCTGTTTATAACAGATATGACAATTAGAAATATGCCAGTAGTGAAATATTCAAAAGCTCGAAATTTAATTTGAGTAGACCCCGATACTCGACTATTCGATTTAATATTGAACCCCAGGAAAGTCTATGGGAGATGCATGCTTGTTTCTTGGAAACCTAAATTCGACCACTAGGAGGTCACCAAGTCCATAACGACACCTTCGATAATGATGCCAACACCTCTGGATGCAATTGGGACAGCAGAGGAAGCAACCTGGCTGGGTGGTGAGCCCCCGCGGTGCTATGGCGGAGGGACATCGCTTGCCAGATGGTAGAGTGTGATGCCAGTTCTGTGGTGGTTGGCCGACATGTAGCAGGACCCTAGGGTGTTCTGTTGTGACGCCAGTGCTGGTTGGGCACACAGGTATGGTGGCACACCTGCTTTTATTTTAAAAGGCCGGTTACACCTTGTTCCCCTGTGGATAGTAACCTGTCGGGCTGCTACGGGGTCCCTTGGGCTGTCATCAGGTGGGCCGGAGTGGTGCAGTGAGCTTCCCGGACTATTGGTACTGCCACCCACAGTCTCTTTACCATAAATAAAATCTTGTTTACTCTGAAGGTACTTGTGTGCAGCAGAACATACAGCTGTCCAGGATCCAGATCTGTGATAGGAGTATAGCGAGGAGTACAGTCGTGCTGACTGGGTTGCAAGCCGAGAGGTATACAGAAGAATCAGAGGAGAAGAGGATGTTGTGAGAGTCCCAACCCAAGTAGTACTGTGCTCTGCCGGGATGCTGGAGGACGAGGTAGAGAAATGAATAGAGGGTGGCACAAGCCCCAGACCCTGTTACCTGGGATGAACGGAATGCTGAAGGTTCCCTGCTGACAACCGCACTGCAAGATAGAGTTCATAGGCTTCTCGCAACTTTGCTCTATCCTTATCAGTTCCTAGCTTTTTGCCTTTGTGGATACTGTTCTGCAGTGTGACTCTCCTGGTCCAAGGCATGGGTTGAGATGATCTTTGATCCTCTCCTGTAATGGTTTTAACACTGCATAGTGCTGAGTAAGGTTACTTGAAGAGAAACTGTTAGGTGTGTCTTGTCTTGCTTCCTGACCATACAGGAACCTGACTTAGGCTATGTTCACACAACGTAAAACTACGGCCGTAGTTCTCGCCGCAGAACTACGGCCGTAGTTTTGCGGTGTGTATCATAGCCTAATTTGTAATGGGATCCCGGACGCTTGCTTCACTGTCTGCAACAGCAAGCTCTGATGCAGGTGCGCGCTGATGCGCCCGCGTCAGAGCTCCGCGGCCGGAAAGATCACCCGGCCTGTACTTAAGTACTGGCCGCGATGATCCGGACAGAGACCGGCCGTTCTGTGACCCGGCCGGGGTAACGGAACGGCCGGTCTCATGCCAAGTGTGCACATAGCCTAAGGCTGGGGACCTGGCAGAGAGCCAAGGCCCAAAGGAAGCACTGTAGGGAGCGTTCTAGCTCGCATCCTTCCTCTACAATGTCCAATACAGAAGAACCACTACACTTCCTCTACCCAAGTGATTTCCTATCTACAGATCCCTGTAAGGTGTGCTGTGAGTGGGTGGAGAGTGCATAAAGAAGAAGTAAAGAAGGAGATGATAGGACAGAAGAAGATGCTCTCATAGGTTCACAGATCCATGTGACATATAAGCAAACAATAACCCTTTCCATACTTCAGCTGTGCAGCATCTGAGTACACATACCTACAACAGCGACATCTTGTGACAAAATGTTATCACTATTACATCACCACTTACAATAAGTACAGGCTTTTGCGAGGGGTGTACCCAATAGCAACACCAGTGGTGGGACACCACAGCTGCATCTAACACACCCATTACGCTACTATCACAGCCTCTCAACTATACACTCCAAACACAATAGTACCGATATGTAACGTGGTGAAAATACACCAGGAAACCTTCTTCCCTCTACATTATCATGGACAGAAAGCAACATTTTAAGCAAATAAAATGCTGCGACTGTCGCTATCACATCAGAACTAGGCCAAACCTGGTGTAAGCTGTGTATTTCTACTGCGTATTTGTTGGATGCTCAATTGAAAAGTGTAACATTCCATCCAATACCTACTCGCTCATCTCTAATGACATTATCTATCATGCTTGTATTAATATTTAGTTGTTTGGGTTTTTTTTTACTTTTTTTTTAATTCTTGATTTATTTTTCAAATATAAACAATACAACAGCACCTACGGACAAATGACAGTATTGTGCAAGTTACATTTCCAAAAGGAACAAGATAAAAAGAATGAACCCCTATACACGTTATGGCATCAGGAAAAGAGGTATGTATCCATCCGTATCATAAATTGGTCCCAGTAAAACTGAGTGCAGAAAAATCAGGAAGATCAGTCCTGTAATTGCGCCGTGACTGTAGGATTACGACGTGACTGTAGACTGTACGATGCTTGTATAATATAATATAATATATACTTAGATATTGGGGAGCATGTTACCATCCCAGTAATACTGACTGGCATTAGGCTTTCCCTCTTCCATGACATAATAGATGAGCAGAGATGGCGGACCCGTGTGCCCGTGTTTAGCCCCCAGACGTCTACCAGTAGTTGCAACACTGGGGTTAGTGGGGTGACATGGAGCCCCCTCCCATACAGATGCAGTATAATGGACAGCGGACCACTCTTCCATAACCCGCCTATTGTAAGACCCCCAGCACCTGTATAGTAGTGGGTGGGAAGGTATACGCTGTATACATTACTGCTCACTTTACATCTGTACTCCTTCACTCAGGTACAGATTTGTCTGAATTGCAGATAGGAGACAGCAGGAAGATGCAGGAGCAGCAGAATGCCGAGGGACCATGATGTAACGTGTATGATGGCACCGGCTACATCTGTCAGCCATTGAGATGCTTCTGTCAGCATTTACTCTGCTACCTTAGGGCCATCTTATATGGGCTAATTATCTTCCAGGAAAGCTGCTATCTATCCTCTGTGTAATATCACTGTGTAATAGGGCTGGCCATCAGCTGATGATTGAGCAAACCTTCCTTCCTTGGCTGATTGGGCTGTTCTGGAATAAATCATTGGCCATAGGCCGGGTCATAGGGGATGAGTGGCCAATGGATGACTGCAGGAGAAGGACCTCAGCAGTAGTGTTGAGCCGAGCCGCCAAATTGTTTGGGTTCTGCAATGTTCTCTGAACCCGAATGCTCAGCATTTGACTCCCGGCATCTGGAGAACATTGCAGAACCAGAACAATTCGGCAACTCGGCTCAACACTACTGATGAACGTTCCAGTGATCATTCACACAGCCCAACCACATCACTGATCAAGCCTTCTGAAGGATCTATTAAGGGGATGTTCACCCCAAAAATATTCCTTTCAAATCAACTGGTGCCAAAAAGGGCCAGAGATTTGTAAATTACTTCTATTAAAAAAAAAATAAAAAAATCTTCAGTCTTTCAGTACTTATCTGCTGCTGTATGTCCTTTCTGCACTTTCTGGCACCAGTTGATTGAAAAGAAACATTTTTTTTGTTGAACTACCCCTTTAAATGAGAGCCGATCATAGAGATCGAAGCTTGTTTACAGATCTATCAAGGCCATCTCATACATCCCTATTGGATTCAATTGAATCGTCATAAAACCTCAGGTATGTAGTGGATTAGAGGAGACTCCATCACTGGCTCCATCACCTTCCGTATATAGGAAGTCAGTGGTATAAAAGTGATTGGCAGCAGGTGAGGTCTCCTCCGTTATTCTCCATCACCTCTCGTATATAGGAAGTCAGTGGTATAAATGTGATTGGCAACAGGTGAGGTCTCCGCCATTATTCTCCATCACTGGCGCCATCACCCTCCACATATAGGAAGTCAGTGGTATAAATGTGATTGGCAGCAGGTGAGGTCTCCACCATTATTCTCCATCACTGGCGCCATCACCCTCCACATATAGGAAGTCAGTGGTATAAAAGTGATTGGCAGCAGGTGAGGTCTCCTCCGTTATTCTCCATCACTGGCGCCATCACCTTCCATATATAGAAAGTCAGTGGTATAAAAGTGATTGGCAGCAGGTGAGGTCTCCTCCGTTATTCTCCATCACTGGCGCCATCACCTTCCATATATAGAAAGTCAGTGGTATAAAAGTGATTGGCAGCAGGTGAGGTCTCCTCCGTTATTCTCCATCACCTCCCGTATATAGGAAGTCAGTGGTATAAATGGGATTGGCAGCAGGTGAGGTCTCCTCTGTTATTCTCCATCACGTCCCAAATATAGGAAGTCAGTGGTATAAATGTGATTGGCAACAGGTGAGGTCTCCACCATTATTCTCCATCACTGGCGCCATCACCTTCCGTATATAGAAAGTCAGTGGTATAAAAGTGATTGGCAACAGGTGAGGTCTCCACCATTATTCTCCATCACTGGCGCCATCACCTTCCGTATATAGGAAGTCAGTGGTATAAAAGTGATTGGCAGCAGGTGAGGTCTCCACCATTATTCTCCATCACTGGCGCCATCACCTTCCATATATAGGAAGTCAGTGGTATAAAAGTGATTGGCAGCAGGTGAGGTCTCCTCCGTTATTCTCCATCATCTCCCGTATATAGGAAGTCAGTGGTATAAATGTGATTGGCAGCTGGTGAGGTCTCCGCCATTATTCTCCATTGTGGCTGACGTCTCCGACTCGGTTGTCCAATGGATCCTGTTATAGAATTCTATCATCTTTTTGCCGGTTAGAAGCCCTTTGTTGCAGTCACCGGAGATCTCTGATGACCTCTATATAATACATCTTTAGAAGTCATGAAATTCTTTGGCATCTAAGAGATTATCTTAAACTTAAATAGAAATCCTCTGCTTATTCCTCTCAGGAAATTGTTTCATTTCTGCCAGATATTTATCCCTACACACACCATTGTATTCCAGCGCCTTCAGGAAGCCGGAGACCAATCTGCCGCATAGACGCCGACTAGTGAAGATTTAATCACGGCTCTTAGCCGACTTGCACATACTAGATGAGAATTCAACCATACAGAGAGATTTTATGGGTCTCCGCTCTAATTTGAGGCATTTCATCTATTTATTTGAGCTGACTGTGAACAAAATGAGAAGAAATAAGAGGAGAGGTTGAGTTAAATGGCCTCCACTGTGCTTCATCGCTCCACAAATGTATGAAGAGTCATCAGATGTGTCGTGTTTTGCTAATGATGCAGAGCAAATGAACAAGCCTGGCCTCTCCGCCAGCCATTACTCTGCACAGGACGTACAATTACCTCATCTGCTGCTCCTCACAACACGCCTGTCTTCTGTGTCCTCTCCTTATTGGTTTACAATTACATGGTGGGATAATGAAGAGAATAGTCCTGGGATGAAGGATATGGTGGCAGATAGGATGTTAGTAGGTTTATTACTGTATTAATAATCATAATAGTGATCCCTGTCACCACCTATGCCCAGCATCACCAATAGCATAATCACCACCATAATCCAAATCATCATCATCGTGATCACCATCATCATCCAAATCATCATCATCGTGATCACCACCATCATCCAAATCATCATCATCGTGATCACCACCATCATCCAAATCATAATCATCGTGATCACCACCATCATCCAAATCATAATCATCGTGATCACCACCTATGCCCAGCATCACCAATAGCATAATCACCACCATAATCCAAATCATCATCATCGTGATCACCACCATCATCCAAATCATAATCATCGTGATCACCACCATCATCCAAATCATAATCATCGTGATCACCACCTATGCCCAGCATCCCCAATAGCATAATCACCACCATAATCCAAATCATCATCATCGTGATCACCACCATCATGCAAATCATAATCATCGTGATCACCACCTATGCCCAGCATCACCAATAGCATAATCACCACCATAATCCAAATCATCATCATCGTGATCACCACCATCATGCAAATCATCATTATCACTGTGATCACCACCATCATCTAAATAATCATCATCACCACTATCATCCAAATAATTATCATTGTAATCACTGTGATCACCACCATCATCCAAATCATCATCAATTAGATCCCCACCATCATCCAAATGTTCATCATCATAATCACCACCATCAGCTAAGTAACCAATAAAATTATTATTATCACCACCATCATCCAAATAATTACCATCTATATCACCATGGTCATGCAAATATTTACCATAATTATTAAAGATAAGCAAGCTTTCTAATAATAATATTAGGAGGTTTCATTGGAATCAAGCTGTCATGTTTGTTTCAGATTTCAGGTGTACACCTGCAAGTCAGTACATTTTTTTTTTTTTTTTTTGTAAAATACAGAATGCAAATAATTCCAAATTGATATGCTCATCACTAATTATCACCATCCAAATAATCATCATAAACCACTATCATCCAAATCATCAGAAGCACCATCATCATCCAAATAATTATCATGAGCACAACCGCCATCCATATAATCAGCATAATCAGAAGCCCCACCATCCAAATAATTATCATGAGCACTACCATCATCTAAATAATCATGAGCACCACTATCATCCAAATAATCATCATAAACACCACCATCACCCAAAAAAAATGATCAAGACCACCACCATCATCAAAATAATAATCATAAGTACCACCATCATCCAAATAATCATTATGAGCACCATTATTATCTAAATAACTATCATGAGAAGCACTATCCAAATAATAATCATTTCAAATATCTTCCAAATAATCATCATAAGCATCAATAGCTTCCAAATAACCATTACGAGCAACACCATTATCCAAATAATCACCATGAGCAACACCATTATCCAAATAACCATCATGAGCACCACCATTGTCCAAATACCCTTCATGAGCACCACCATTGTCCAAATACCCTTCATGAGCACCACCATTGTCCAAATAACCATTATGAGTACCATCATTCTTCAAATAATTATCATAAGCATCACTGTCCAAATAATCATCATGAACACTACCATCATCCAAATAATCATCACGAGCACCACCACCATCCAAATCAACAGGAGCAGCACAATCACCCAAATAATCATAATCAGAACCACCACCATCCAAATCATCATAAGCCCCACCATCATCCAAATAATCATCATGAGCACCACCAACATCAGAAACATCATGCGCATCGCCATTCTTTAAATAATCATAAGTACCGCCATCCAAATAATGACAATGAGCACCACCATTATCCAAATAATCATCATAAGGACCACTGGCATCCAAATAATCATCAGAAGCCCCACCATCCAAATAATTAGCATGAGCACTATCATCATCTAAATAATCATGAGTACCACTATCATCCAAATAATCATCATGAGCACACCAACATCAGAAACATCATGCGCATCGCCATTCTTCAAATAATCATCATAAGTACTGCACTCCAAATAATGACAATGAGCACCACCATTATCCAAATAATCATCAGAAGCCCCACCCTCCAAATAATCATCAGAAGCCCCACCCTCCAAATAATCATCAGAAGCCCACCCTCCAAATAATCATCAGAAGCCCCACCCTCCAAATAATCATCAGAAGCCCCACCCTCCAAATAATCATCAGAAGCCCCACCCTCCAAATAATCATCAGAAGCCCCACCCTCCAAATAATCATCAGAAGCCCCACCCTCCAAATAATCATCAGAAGCCCCACCATCCAAATAATTAGCATGAGCACTATCATCATCTAAATAATTATGAGCACTACTATCATCCAAATAATCATCCTGACCACCACCATCATCCAAATAATAATGATAAGCACCATCAAGATAATAATCATAAGTACGGATAATATTTGGTGGGTATATTATGACTTTCTAATGGTGATATTTCTCAGATGTTAGAACCTATCACCAGCAATGTAGAAGACTGCAGCAGTTGGCTTTGGATTGTGTGTAGTGCAGGAAAGGAGGAGGGGGGGGGGTTGTGAGGGTCGCACCAGCCTAGACAATCTAGTAAAAGTCATATAAAGTAATACAAAGTAACAGACTAAACTTCTCGCTGAGGTTTGGGTGATGCAGCCGCACTGAACTTTTGAAGTTTGCTCATCTCTAGTTTTTGCACATTAGATGGTGCAAATATATTACAGACAGATGTGCAAGATGTTCAGACACCGTGACAGATCTGGCGGGTTCCTACAACATCTGCTCTCATTCTACGCTGCCTCACAATCTATTTATTACCTCCATTAGCTTAAGGAGCAAATAGTTGTTCTAAACTTGGACTAGACAGGCTACAGATGTGTCAGACCTCCTGAGCTGCTGCCATAGATCTGGAGCACTTCTGGAATCTCGGTCGCTGTGACATCACTTGGCGGCTGTGACATCACTTGGCGGCTGTGACATCACTTGGCGGCTCCCTTCTTGCAGGAATCATCATTTCACTCTTTTAAACTTTCCAATGAAGAGAATCTAATCTCCATGTTTGTTCTTTTCGGTAATCCTTTCATATTTTCAGGGTGCATGATGGGAAATGTTTACCTTCCTCGCACAGCATCGGAGCAGACGGTGTAATTAGAAGCGGCTCGGGGTGGACGCGCGGTGCAGCCAAAATCTCAAAGGTTCCAAAAGTTAATTGAAAATTTAATTAACAAATAATAAAACCCAAGATGTGTTGTCACGTCTTCTCCGACACGACAAGCTCCGGTTCTGATGCCGGCGGCTCCTGGTACAAGGCTTCAGGTAGCTTCACGATGATCAGCAGTCTCCAGGATTTACATATCGTTACAATGAAGACATTTATAACGAACAAATCATATAAAGACACAGACGACATGTGACTCCCATGTGCAAGGTGGGTGGGGGGGATTCTACATCCTGCCCCGTCTAGGAACTCCCCTCAAAATGCCCATAAATGCCCATTGGGGGAAGATTAGCATATGCTGTGCCCATTTTGCATACCGTCAGCACTGGTATTAAAGGGGAATTCAAGGAAGAATTAACTTGTCCTCTAACCACAGGATAGGGGACAAGTAAGAGATCACGGAGGGGGCGTTGACCCTTGGTGACCTCCGTATCGCCCCCCCACTTCTGTGTTAAGAATAGAGCTGCCAGTGTGGCACAAGACCAGCGGCTCTATTCATTCCTATGAAGGTGCCTGAGAGAGCTAAGTACATTGCTCTTCTGGCTTACTCGGCTCTTTCTGCCACCTCCATAGGAATAAATAGAGCCGCGGGTCATGCGCCATGTGATAGGGCAATTGGCATCTGCCTCATTAGGGTTTTTTGCCTTACTCTGGATCAACATGGTAGGGTCATAGTTTAAACTTGATGGACTCTTCTCTTTTCTCTACCTTAATCACTATGTAACTGCAGTGTCCTGGTACCACATCCCAGTCGCTGAAGTTGTTGAGGGGCTGAGAATTCTTTTTCCAGCTGCCTAAACCTGTATGAGTGTTAGTATATGAGTGTATGTGTGTGAGTCAAAAGGCCCTATTCCACGGAACGATTATTGGCCGTACTTGTCCGATATCGGCCGTTACAGCCGATAATCGTCCTGCAGAATAGGAGGCAACGATCAGCCTACATGAACGATCGTTGAAGTGGTTTGTCTTTCAACATGTTGACAAATGACTTATGCAGATTTATCTGACAGATTTTTAAAGCCAAAGCCAGGAACAGACCATAAACGGGTCATAAAGGGAAGTCTGAGATTTCTTCTCCTGGTTTTGGCTTCCACAATCTGTCTGATAAATCTGCCTGTGTAAACGCACCATTAGGGTCCTATTACATGGAGCGATTTTTAATGATTAACGAATAACGATCGCAAATGAGATTGTTTATCGTTAGCCTAAAATCATTCACCATATTACACAGAACGAAGGTCATTAGTTGCGATCGTTACTATGATCGTTATTGTGATCGTTTTTATGATCGTTTAGTCTTTCTGATATCAGGAAAACAATAAACAATGTGCAATTACACTGAACGATTAGAGAACAAATGCGGAACTTCAGCGAACGAATGCGAAATTACAGCGAACTATTAGCGAACGATTAACAATAATTTTAGGTTCAGATCTAAATCAACGATCAGCGACATATGAACGATTTTCTGATCGTTGCCTGCAATTACACAGAACGTTTATCGTTTAAATTCGAACGATATAACGATTTTTTTGTGCGATAATCGTCCTGTGTAATAGTGCCCTTATATAGCAGCAGACCACCGCTATATCCTATGGGCTGCCCAGACAGTATCACCCGGGCAGCCCCCCCCCCAGCTTTCCCCGGACTCACCCGCTCACTGCAGCCGCGTGGAATAGCGTGGTCAGCGAGCGGGGAATGGGGAGCAAAGGAGCGCTGACAGGGTTTGTTTGCTCCTCGCTGTCGGCCCGTGTAATAGGGCCTTTACAGGTATAACACACTATTTTATGTATTTTCTGGAGGAGTATAGCATGGGTTACATTTTTTTGCTGTATACTGCCACCACTGGTGGATTGTGTCTGTGAGGATCAATGGGGAATTGGTCACATGACTCCCATCAGATTGGTTTCTATGTAGAAGCTGCTAGAAGGTCTGAGGGAGGAGTCTCCCCATAGGCCTGGGTCAGCCAAGCTCAGGCTAGAGGATGGAGGAACCTGTCTGAGTTGGTGATGTTCACCAGCTTTGGGTCGGTCGCAGTGATCCCGGCACTACATGGTGTTCAGGAGGGCCGTCACCTCAAGTGTCCTGTTCCTGTTCCAGGGGGAGACCGGTCCATCCAGAGGGAGGAATAGCTGAGTAAGGACTCTTCTGCAATCACTTAACCCTTTGTATGCTTCTGGCTGGAGTTAGCGCTGTGTGTCTTATATGTCATCATTATCTGTATCTTACACCCTGCAATAGGGAATCGTAATCCCCATAACTGGGACCAACTTCCATCCATCCATACTAATGTATGGTACCTCTGTAACCCTGTGGGGAATACAGTGTGTGTGGATGGTGCAAGAGACTTCAGGAAAGTTTACTCCTGTCTGCAAGTCACCTGCGGGTCTGGGGTGATTCAATTGCTAAAAACATCTTTAGTGCACCCCCTCCCCCACCCCGACACCTCACCATGTGTACCCCGGGGGCAAGGGCTACCACCTATTGTGGCATCCACAGAATATACATTTTAAATATACACGAGGGGCAGGGACAGTAGCATCTCCTGAAGACGCAAAACCAGCGCAGAGAAGGCGTTCACACTGGCAAGTCACGAACAATAGCTATATAATCACTTATATAGAAATCTTTGGGTCCGGGACCGGTGGGGTCCCACTTCTTAGTAATGAGTGGGAGGGTGAGAACTTCCCACCCAGGTAACATTCCCTTCTGAGTGATGGAGGTCGGTCGCTGTTCACTCGTGATCTGCGAATACGGAGGCGATGAACATGTCAGGATTGGATTCTTCCGCCACAACAATCCCCATTCTTATCCTCGGCCTCATTTACATTTCAGTGAGATCCGGGGAGGACGATCCGGGGAACGTTTGCCTCCAACCGCGCTGGATAATTGGATTACTATCTGCTGTAAATCTTTAATCCCGGCTGATTTAGTGAGATAAATGTCCTGCAAATTCTCCTAATACCGCGCTTAACCTTAAAAACAATCAACCAGATTAAATTAAAGAGCCGGCGACGTGACGAATGGAGGAAGCCATAATTGTCTCCGCTCGCTGTTTACAAGAAAACCATTTAGAGGCCAAGAGCGGAAAATGGAAGGAAGGGATGGAATACAGTAATAGTGTCCCAGTACGGGTGTGTAGTGTCCCAGTACGGGTGTGTAGTGTCCCAGTACGGGTGTGTAGTGTCCCAGTATGGGTGTGTAGTGTCCCAGTACAGGTGTGTAGTGTCCCAGTACGGGTGTGTAGTATCCCAGTACGGGTGTGTAGTGTCCTAGTATGTGTGTGTAGTGTCCCAGTACAGGTGTGTAGTGTCCCAGTACGGGTGTGTAGTGTCCCAGTACGGGTGTGTAGTGTCCCAGTACGGGTGTGTAGTGTCCCAGTACAGGTGTGTAGTGTCCCAGTACAGGTGTGTAGTGTCCCAGTACGGGTGTGTAGTATCCCAGTACGGGTGTGTAGTGTCCTAGTATGTGTGTGTAGTGTCCCAGTACGGGTGTGTAGTGTCCCAGTACGGGTGTGTAGTGTCCCAGTACGGGTGTGTAGTGTACGGGTGTGTAGTGTCCCAGTACGGGTGTGTAGTGTCCCAGTACGGGTGTGTAGTGTCCCAGTACAGGTGTGTAGTGCCCCAGTGCGGGTGTGTAGGATCCCTGTACGGGTGTGTAGTGTCCCAGTACGGGTGTGTAGTGTCCCAGTACAGGTGTGTAGTGTCCCAGTACGGGTGTGTAGTATCCCTGTACGGGTGTGTATTGTCCTAGTATGTGTGTGTAGTGTCCCAGTACAGGTGTGTAGTGTCCCAGTACGGGTGTGTAGTGTCCCAGTCTGGGTGTGTAGTGTCCCAGTACAAGTGTGTAGTGTCCTAGTACGAGTGTGTAGTGTCCCAGTACGGGTGTGTAGTGTCCCAGTACGGGTGTGTAGTGCCCCAGTGCGGGTGTGTAGGATCCCTGTACGGGTGTGTAGGATCCCTGTACAGGTGTGTAATGTCCCAGTACAGGTGTTTAGTGTCCCAGTACGGGTGTAGTGTCCCAGTACGGGTGTGTAGTTTCCCAGTACGAGTGTGTAGTGTCCCAGTACGGGTGTGTAGTGCCCCAGTACGGGTGTGTAGTGTCCCAGTATGGGTGTGTAGGATCCCTGTACAGGTGTGTAATGTCCCAGTACGGGTGTGTAGTGTCCCAGTACGGGTGTAGTGTCCCAGTACGGGTGTGTAGTTTCCCAGTACGAGTGTGTAGTGTCCCAGTACGGGTGTGTAGTGTCCCAGTACGGGTGTGTAGGATCCCTGTACAGGTGTGTAGTGTCCCAGTACAGGTGTGTAGTATCGCAGTACAGGTGTGTAATTTCCCAGTACGGGTGTGTAGTATCCCAGTACGGGTGTGTAGTGTCACAGTACGGGTGTGTAGTGTCCCAGTACGGGTTTGTAGTGTCCCAGTACGGGTGTGTAGTGTCCCAGTACGGGTGTGTAGTGTCCCAGTACGGGTGTATAGTGTCACAGTATGGGTGTGTAGTGTCCCAGTACAGGTGTGTAGTGTCCCAGTACGGGTGTATAGTGTCCCAGTACGGGTGTGTAGTGTCCCAGTACGGGTGTGTAATGTCCCAGTACGGGTGTGTAGTGTCCCAGTACGGGTGTATAGTGTCCCAGTACAGGTGTGTAGTGTCCCAGTACGGGTGTATAGTGTCACAGTATGGGTGTGTAGTGTCCCAGTACAGGTATGTAGTGTCCCAGTATGGGTGTGTAGTGTCCCAGTACAGGTGTGTAGTGTCCCAGTACAGGTGTGTAGTGTCCCAGTACAGGTGTGTAGTGTCCCAGTACAGGTGTGTAGTGTCCCTGTACGGGTTTGTCCGGGTTCACATACTTTTCCCATGCAGAGATATGTGATACTGGATCACTGTCCTCAATGGATTAATGATCTATTTGCAGATAATGAATCAATAGATAACTGGCATCAGTCTCGCTTCCATCCGTCACACATAATGGGGCCCAGGGAAGTAATTTTCCGGAATCCTGCTGGACGTGTTACCGGGCGGATTATCTCCCCGCACGCTTCTCTAAATACTTTTAATTCATTAATTACACGGAATTATCCACCGTTGTTCTTGGTATAGGAAGGAATTAGCCCATTTATTACGGCTCCCCGGGAGCTGGCATATTTTAATTGATTTTGTGAGCGAGCTGTCACTATGCTGGGCGCTCGCACTTATTAATGGCCGAACGTCACTCATTTATTATCAATAAAGGTAGGGAAAAAAAAAAGGTGACACTGAGTTTAATAGAGAAGAAGAAGTCTAGGTGAGGGGGTCACCGGTGAGGGGAAGACGTGGTGGCAGATCGATGAACCGAGATTCGAAGAAGCCTGAAAGCCTCAGACCCTGTCACTTGTGAAGCATTACACATTGTATCATTTGCCTTCTGCTGCAAACAAATATTGCTACATCGTAGACACATGGACTGGGTCCAGAAATACCGCCATAAAAGTAAGACCACCACTGATACGTAGGCTCCATCCCACACAGGTCATTGCTCTTTCTTTTGGAGTTTCATGAAGTTTATGGAACATATAAGTTTAATGGAAGATGACTATATCTGTATGTAATGAGCTCCCCCTAGTGGTAGCAACCAGCAGATAGAATGTTGTCCTTTAAATCTGCACAGGGGATTTGGAGCTGTGCATCAGAAAAACTGCTGGTCCTGATGGCCGTCTACAAGCGGCTGTAATCCAGAGGTTGTGGTGCATTTGTAGAGGCTATCCTGTGTGGGCATCATGAGTTGCACCATATAGTCACATAAAGTTGCCAGTTGCATCTGGCGTCAGATCTGGGCCGGTCCTGGTGATTACAGCACAGTGCGGCGTTTGGAAGGTGTATTATCTAAGAACTGTCTCCTGTCCACGCTCAGAGGGGATCTGCTTCCACAGTCCTCTTCCTACTCTCAGAGATAAAGTCATTCCAAGCCAGAGGAGACAGAAGCCGTGCCAGGACTCGTGTGCTACCATTGGACTCACTGGTCATGACCGCATTCACCTTACGCCCTGTGATGGGGAATCGTAATGCAGCTAACTAAGGGCCCTTTTACACAGAAAGATTATCTTACAGATTATCTGCCAAAGATTTGAAGCCAAAATCAGGAACAGACTATAAACAGAGACCAGGTCATAAAAGAAAGCCTGAGATTTCTCCTCTTTTCAAATCCAGTCCTGGCTTTGGCTTCAAATCTTTGGCAGATAATCTGTAAGATAATCTTTCTGTGTAAAAGGGCCCTAAGACTTAAAGGGGTACTCCAACAAAAAGTATTGTCTTTTATATCAACTGGTGTAGTAATTTACTTCTTATTAGATTAGTAATTTACTTCTACTTAAAAAGTGATGTAATCTTGTCAGTCTGACACAGAACTGCAGAACTTCCCTTCTTGTATGTAAAACACTCTGCTCTGCACTGTAAACCATGTCTGTTCCTGTGATCGTGGCTGGATCCACCCTCCCATCTGATCAGGGCGGAGCGGACGCCGGGAGTGGTTAGAGCGGCCGAATCTCTCTCCATCCATTCTGGGATATAGACACCTTTCTGGCTCCTTCATGGATGTGCTTCATCCATTATTAATAACCGCTGCCATTCGCATAGTTAGTAACCATGACCCTACACAATTTGTCCATGCCTTATAATATTCATTAGGCCTAACCCCCCCTCCCCCACTCCCCCAGTGCCGCCGGGATCTCAGGCTGCGATGTAGCCGACATTTATCTGCAGAAGAAAAGAGGAAACAAGCAGAGTTTTGGGTCAGAGGTTTGAGCTGTTTTTCTGCTTCCAAATAGTAAAAGTGACAATAATACAGAAGGCGCTGGTGTAATAAAGATCCCCAGTAAGCCTCATCTCTACCCAGCTTGTTATCATTTCTAGGTCACCATTTCCCAGTTACATCCGTCATAGGTTAATGGGATTATCCAGCGTAAAGGAAAAAATAAGAATTTTCGTACACCTTGCAGGGAGGACAGAGTTAATAGATGGGGTCTTCTGTTCAGGATCTTCATCTCTGAAGGAGGTTACATAGAGAGTCTCTTGCCTAGGAGGACCTAGGTGGGTGGTCCGTAGAGGGGGGGTTGCTTCAGCACTGTATATAATGATAACATTTGGGATCCTCCGATGTAGGTCTGAGGCGGTTATGTCCCTTCTTGGACTTAATGGATATAGGAATATTGTCCGGCAATGCTTCCTGGGAAATCATTATGCAAAATGAAGGATAGGAGCCCTTTAGCGCCACCTATGCTCAACCAATTAAAATAAATCTAGTGATCTTGGCAATACCGAGTCGCTCTAGAGTCACCTTCTGAAGACAGCAGCTTCAAGGCTCTTGTTCCTCATCAGTATAAGGAGCCAACTGGTAGACTGTGGGTCTAAGTGGGTAATGTGTGTTATGTGTGGATAGCATAGCTACCATGGAGGCAGACCATGCACCTGCAACAGGGCAAAGCGTCATCTGCCTCCATGGTAAGGCTCACACAAGCACCCCCCACCCTGGACAGCAGTCATCCCACACCAAGCCCCTGCATCGCTCCGCCTCCCCCCTGGACAGCAGTCATCCCACACCAAGCCCCTGCATCGCTCCGCCTCCCCCCTGGACAGCAGTCATCCCACACCAAGCCCCTGCATCGCTCCGCCTCCCCCCTGGATAGCAGGCATCCCACACCAGGCCCCTGCATCGCTCCGCCTCCCCCCTGGACAGCAGTCATCCCACACCAAGCCCCTGCAGCGCTCCGCCTCCCCCCTGGACAGCAGGCATCCCACACCAGGCCCCTGCATCGCTCCGCCTCCCCCCTGGACAGCAGTCATCCCACACCAAGCCCCTGCATCGCTCCGCCTCCCCCCTGGACAGCAGTCATCCCACACCAAGCCCCTGCATCGCTCCGCCTCCCCCCTGGACAGCAGGCATCCCACACCAAGCCCCTGCATCGCTCCGCCTCCCCCCTGGACAGCAGTCATCCCACACCAAGCCCCTGCATCGCTCCGCCTCCCCCCTGGACAGCAGGCATCCCACACCAAGCCCCTGCATCGCTCCGCCTCCCCCCTGGACAGCAGTCATCCCACACCAAGCCCCTGCATCGCTCCGCCTCCCCCCTGGACAGCAGTCATCCCACACCAAGCCCCTGCATCGCTCCGCCTCCCCCCTGGACAGCAGTCATCCCACACCAAGCCCCTGCATCGCTCCGCCTCCCCCCTGGACAGCAGTCATCCCACACCAAGCTCCTGCATCGCTCCGCCTCCCCCCTGGACAGCAGTCATCCCACACCAAGCCCCTGCATCGCTCCGCCTCCCCCCTGGACAGCAGTCATCCCACACCAAGCCCCTGCATCGCTCCGCCTCCCCCCTGGACAGCAGTCATCCCACACCAAGCCCCTGCATCGCTCCCCCTCCTCCCTGGACAGCAGTCATCCCACACCAAGCCCCTGCATCGCTCCGCCTCCCCCCTGGACAGCAGTCATCCCACACCAAGCCCCTGCATCGCTCCCCCTCCCCCCTGGACAGCAGTCATCCCACACCAAGCCCCTGCATCGCTCCGCCTCCCCCCTGGACAGCAGTCATCCCACACCAAGCCCCTGCATCGCTCCGCCTCCCCCCTGGACAGCAGGCATCCCACACCAGGCCCCTGCATCGCTCCGCCTCCCCCCTGGACAGCAGTCATCCCTCACCAAGCCCCTGCATCGCTCCGCCTCCCCCCTGGACAGCAGTCATCCCACACCAAGCCCCTGCATCGC
Source organism: Dendropsophus ebraccatus (assembly GCF_027789765.1). Lineage (NCBI taxonomy): Eukaryota > Metazoa > Chordata > Amphibia > Anura > Hylidae > Dendropsophus > Dendropsophus ebraccatus. The sequence goes on from NC_091462.1 coordinate 5,310,133, forward strand.
TCCGCCTCCCCCCTGGACAGCAGTCATCCCACACCAAGCCCCTGCATCGCTCCGCCTCCCCCCTGGACAGCAGTCATCCCACACCAAGCCCCTGCATCGCTCCGCCTCCCCCCTGGACAGCTGCCACCCCGCACTCCCTGGACAGCCGCTGGTCTGCACACAAACCCCATCATATTATTTTCAGGGGGATGTCTTATTTTAAGCTATCCTGTAAATCCTCCACTATGCCTTATTTTCGGGGAAACAAAGTATGTATGCTGGTCCAGGGAAGGAGAGGGCTGTACAGGATTTATGGGGCCCCCAACAGCTTTTTGCTATGGGGCCCCATGAATCTTAGCTATGGTGTGGAGACCACCAGGCTGGAGTGAGGACTATACAATATATTGTTTTGAGTAGGTGGTACTTGGTGCGGCAGAGCTATGGATCCTATTGGGGTTACTTGATGGTGGTAAATGTAGTGATGCGTGGTATGGTCTGCAGTTTTCTCATGATTCTCAGCAATGACTCCCCACCCCCACCCTATAACTTATCACAAAACTTCTGCAGCATTCACTCTATACGAGAACACGTCTCTATTTTTCAGCTTTTCAGCTTTTGATCTGAAATGGAAATTGAATTTGTTGCCTGCGATCCGCCATTGGAAGCAGATGCATAATACAATGCTAATAAAATAAAGCCGTAAATTGCAGCGAGTGGTCAGCTAACACGTTCCGTCAATAATCCTTCAGCTCCAGCCGCTGCCGCTGCCTCCATTGTCCCTTTCTGTTAATATTCTGTGCAGGTGTGAATATAATGGGTGCATTGGGAGAGATGCAGATTCTCCGTCATTCTATGGGCCCATCTCGCCCAGCTTTTATTTAGTATTTTATGCGTATTAAATAGTGTTTGTGAAGTGGTCTGCGGAGAGCCAGAAAGCGTTCCTTCCCAGCTGCCGGATAACAACGTATATCACGTTTATCTGTCCTCCTATATACAGGGAAGGCCACCGCTGCCGCGACCCAGCTCATTCTTCCTGCGTCATACAACGTCGTATTTCACTCACCTCCGGATCGCCGCGGTTCTGTTGGCCACACTCAGTCTGGAGATTTTTCATCTTTTGTTTTTTAAAGCTCAAACCTAATATAGTAGTTACAGTTAATAGGATTAAATGTCCTGATCGTAAAATTTTGAGGTGACCGCATCATAGATGAAAAGCTGATGGCTCCGATTTTGGCCCCTGAAATATATTGGCAACCTGGACATCACTGATGCAGTCCCAGCCATGGTGACCTACAGGAATCCAGACCAATGTGTAACCAAAACCAAAACCATTGCCACATGTCCAGGATCCATACTGGGGGAAGATTTTACCTAATAGATCCCAATAGTTATTGGCTCAGTGTCCCCAGTGTCCCGAGAGAACAATGGAAGCCTTGGATGAGCACTGACATTGTATGGTTCACCGATGAGGATGTAACAGCAACAGCTTATGCTCAAGGGGTAAAAGGACAGTAGATGGTATTGTGCTATAGAGCTACAGCTATAGAGGGGACCTCCATGGTAGATGGGTATAAGGAACCAGGGGTACAGCTATAGAGGGGACCTTCATGGTAGATGGGTATAAGGAACCAGGGGTACAGCTATAGAGGAGACCTTCATGGTAGATGAATATAAGGAACCAGGGGTACAGCTATAGAGGAGACCTTCATGGTAGATAGGTATAAAGAACCAGGGGTACAGCTATAGAGGGGACCTTCATGGTAGATGGGCACAAGGAACCAGGGGTACAGCTATAGAGGAGACCTTCATGGTAGATGGGTATAAGGAACCAGGGGTACAGCTATAGAGGAGACCTTCATGGTAGATGGGTATAAGGAACCAGGGGTACAGCTATAGAGTAGACCTTCATGGTAGATAGGTATAAGAAACCAGGGGTACAGCTATAGAGGGCACCTCCATGGTAGATAGGTGCAGTATAAGGAGCCAGGGGTACAGCTATAGAGGGCACCTCCATGGTAGATAGGCACAAAGAACCAGGGGTACAGCTCTAGAGGGCACCTCCATGGTAGATGGGTATAAGGAACCAGGGGTACAGCTATAGCGGGCACCTCCATGGTAGATAGGTATAAGGAACCAGGGGTACAGCTATAGAGGGAACCTCCATGGTAGATAGGTAGAAGGAACCAGGGGTACAGCTCTAGAGGGCACCTCCATTGTAGATATGTATAGTGAACCAAGGGTACAGCTATAGAGGGCCCCTCCATGGTAGATGGGTACAAAGAACCAGGGGTATAGCTATAGAGGGGACCTCCATGGTAGATAGGCATAAAGAACAAGGGGTACAGCTCTAGAGGGCACCTCCATGGTAGATAGGTAGAAGGAACCAGGAATACAGCTATAGAGGGCACCTCCTTGGTAGATAGGTATAAGGAACCAGGGGTACAGCTATAGAGCGCATCTCCATAGTAGATAGGTAGAAGGAACCAGGGGTACAGTTATGGACGGCACCTTCATGGTAGATAGGTGCAGTATAAGGAGCCAGGGGTACAGCTATAGAGCGCACCTCCATGGTAGATAGGTGCAGTATAAGGAACCAGGGGTACAGCTATAAAGGGCACCTCCATGGTAGATAGGTATAAGGAACCAGGGGTACAGCTATAGAGGGCACCTCCATGGTAGATAGGTGCAGTATAAGGAGCCAGGGGTACAGCTATAGAGCGCATCTCCATGGTAGATAGGTGCAGTATAAGGAGCCAGGGGTACAGCTATAGAGCGCATCTCCATGGTAGATAGGTGCAGTATAAGGAGCCAGGGGTACAGCTATAGAGCGCATCTCCATGGTAGATGGGTATAAGAAACCAGGGGTACAGCTATAGAGGGCCCCTCCATGGTAGATGGGTAGAAGGAACCAGGGGTACAGCTATAGAGCGCATCTCCATGGTAGATGGGTATAAGAAACCAGGGGTACAGCTATAGAGGGCCCCTCCATGGTAGATAGGTGCAGTATAAGGAGCCAGGGGTACAGCTATAGAGGGCCCCTCCATGGTAGATAGGTGCAGTATAAGGAGCCAGGGGTACAGCTATAGAGGGCCCCTCCATGGTAGATAGGTGCAGTATAAGGAGCCAGGGGTACAGCTATAGAGGGCCCCTCCATGGTAGATAGGTGCAGTATAAGGAGCCAGGGGTACAGCTATAGAGGGCCCCTCCATGGTAGATAGGTGCAGTATAAGGAGCCAGGGGTACAGCTATAGAGCGCACCTCCATGGTAGATAGGTATAAGGAACCAGGGGTACAGCTATAGAGGGCCCCTCCATGGTAGACAGGTAGAAGGAACCAGGGGCCTGGAATCCATCATAAGCCATGCAGGAATCTACAACTGATCCAGAGCGTCCTGCAACAGACGCAGGTCCCGCTGTCCTTACTGGTATATCCGGCCAGGGAAATGGGAGCGGGGCTTTATTTAAGACTGGTGTATGAGTCCCTATATGTAGACTTTATTCCGTACGGACACTGTATGATGCACTGGATATAACATTGGCTGGAGGAGATAAAACATGACACAAAACCATTGCTTGTGCAATGGGAATGTTATACCTCTCATCATTTCTTCTATATACATAAATTACAGATATTAATTCTTCCCCTTTTCATCCCATCTACGTGTTACTGCAGCTCATTGTAAAGCGCGGTGTCTGGATCTTTTAACCTCTTACAGAAGAATGAAATTACAGGAGGGAAAAATTCTCAAAGATGGAGCTAATAGAAGCTCATCATCATCATCAGCAGCAGCATAACCTCCATCACCATCATCATCATAACCTCTATCATCATCATCATAACCTCCATCAACATCATAACCTCTATCATCATCATCAACCTTATCATAATCATCACCCTTATCATCATCATTACCCTCATCATCATCATCATCACCCTCATCATCACCCTCATCATCATCATAACCTTCATCATCATCACCATCATCATCATGGTTATCCGCATCATCATCATCATAGCCTTCATCATCATCATCATCATCATCATAATCCTCCTCGTCATCACCATAACCATCATCACAATCCTCCTCAACGTCATAATTCTTATCATCATCATAACCTCCATCATCATCATCATCATAACGATCATCATCATCATAATGCTCATCATCTCCTTCATCATCATCACCGTAACCCTCATCTTCATCTCTGGGATTAGCCCCTGGGAATGATGGGAGGCAGCAGCTGAGAAGCCTTATGACCTGATTCCTGCCGGGGACCTGAATGACTGGGGGCTCTAGGACCTGGCGGTGGAGCCTGATCTCCATAACTCCCATCATTGCAGTGGAGGAGGCATCCTATGACCTTTTCGATGACATTGGCGCCTGGGATCCCACTTGACTTTCATCATATTTCTGATTGACGTGAAGCAGTGATAGTCTGCAGGTGAATTCCCAGTGAGGGGAATAAAGTAATACGGTCTGCGGCTTTTTCACATTTCTAGTAAAATGCAAACATTTAAGTTGGGCACCAATATTGTCTCCATAGCAACAGAACGGGTCATGTGACTGAACCCTCCGCCCAACCTAAATGACATTTGCACATTTTTGTCAGATATGTTCCGACAGCCTCACAAGCCAGGACTGGATGGGATTATACAGTCCATTATGGATCCCGATAGGAGGGTCCCATGTGCGCCTCAGGTGGAGTCCAGGGAAGCCTCTGGCAATGTCATAAAAGGGCAAAAAAACTGAAAGCGCTTGTTTTTACCTAGTACTAAAAAGTTCAGCCGCTATAGCAAGTGCCGAGAGCAGATCGCAGCCGAAGTGCAGGAAGCTCGTACGAGAGGAAAATTACAGAGTTATATTAACTATTTATCATCAGCCGAAAAGTCACAATGTGCATATTATAAGCAAAAACACGTAAAGTGGAACATACTGGACTCCGAGGGGTGAAGAAGACGGCGATAAGAAGTCCAGAGAAGCTTACAGTACTAAACAGGCTTAAAGTGAATCTGTACCAGACGGCACCCACCCCAGACAACGGCACCGTTCTCCCAGAATCACCATGCTATGTCCGATCCCGGGGTCGGCCTTCCTCCTGGGGCTGGTATTACGATTTAAAGCAAGTTTTATTCTGGCGGTGCAGAAAGGCGAGGAGTCAATAAGGCAGGGCCTACAACATTCGTGCACTAGGCCTACAACCCCTCTCTACCCGCCTGCATACAGCCAAGGGGCCAGAAGAGAGATGCTGCAGGCTTGGGCATGGATGTTCTAGACCCCATACCATTGACTCCCCGCCTTACTATTTTCTGCTGCGGACAAACTTCAGGTATCCATGCCCCTATAGAACCCTATTGTAGTGTACCAGTACAGGGGTAACTAAGCTTTTTCCCACCCGAGAGAAAGTCCCTGTCAGATGTCACAATAAGAGCTGGGAGCTGGGATTTTCCAATCCAGCCACTAGGTGTCTCACTCCCGCTTTGCACAGCCTCAGTGTTAAGGTTTAGCTATGTTTGTGTTTAGCCAATCACAGGTGCAAGACGCTCTACACTCCCTCTTACTCTACTGTCCTCTCTTCCTGTTACACAGCCCTATAGGGGAGGGGTTCCTGTTTTCAGACTAGTTTTGCCTTAGCTTGGAGTGAGTTTAGAACTGTACTGAGACAACCAGTATGCGGTGCAAAGCCCTTAGAAGTGGGGTAACCGTTGGTTGGGACAACCTTGTCTACGCCTTGGATATTCTTAAACATTAGGACAGTTGCCCACTAGAAGAGAGGCAGAGAGACTGATCCCCAGTAAGACAAAGCTGCTAAGTGTCGACGTATCTTACTGACAACGTTCATCCACTTGGGGGAAATGTCAATGGGAGCTTGACCAGGGGTGAGTACTGCCACTCCTGGCCACCATGACAAAACCAACCCCAAACACCAGAAGTCCACCAGCTGCCACAACATTCGCAGACAGCATCTGGCCCACAGCCCTATGGGTCTGGAGATTTATCTGGATTTCCTGATAAGTCTTGGTAAATTTCTCAGATGCGTGAAGGGAGAATAAATGGCTCAAAATAGTTGTAAACACCTTGATCTTTATTCCTTCCATTCCCTTCAGTAGAAAGGCTCATTTTCATTCTTTCGTTTCTTCCAATGGAGCATTTTGTGACTTAATGACCCCCTTGTACCTTCTTCAGATGACCCCTTCTGCCCTAACTCATGTACTGCCTATTGGCTCCTGCCCACAGATGAGTCTTCATTGTTTTATTGCCTCGTTGTGGCCACTTGTGTCCAGTCTACAGTAGATTGCTTCTTTAGAACCGGTCAGTTGCCGTCTGTGTTCTGTTCCATTTGTGGTTATTGACTTGGATTGGTCCTTCCGATTCCCCGATGAGCTCAGGTTGGGGACCTCCACTTTACTTCCAGGACTTCTCTGTAATAATAGCCACAGTTTATATTCTAGGTGTCTTCTATGATCAGCTGAGAACGTGGGATCGTAACAAGTCGGATAATCGGCCTCTTGTTAGTGATGGCTTCCCATAGGTAGCTACATAGCATGTTCCCCTCTATAACACAGTCATGGTGCTCACGTTATCATCACTACTATAAACCACTGGAGAGGAGAGAATTTACCGACATTTGTTTCAGGTCCAACTAGTTCAGACTGGCCGTCAGGGTGAATTGTATGAGGCCCTGAGGTCTCCTAGGACTGTACCCAACCCTACTGACCCTACTTAAAGATAGGTTCTCCGACCTTAATCTAACCCTTCTGATCACTGATATGGTGGCCACCATTTAGAATGATTTCCTGGAAACAAATACCCAATTTTTTCCGATTTGGACAAACCTAAATTTCCCTCTATAAGGTGTTGAATTGATTTACTACAAATCAAACATTGGGTTATAACTAGTGTTGAGAGGAGATGCCGAACTGTTCGGGAGCGGCAACATTCTCCAAGCACGAACCTCTGGCATTTGACTCCCCGCGGCTGCAGAAGTGTGAAGCTGCCTTAGGGAGTACTGGAAAGCCATTGGCCATAGGCTGTATCCACCAGGACTCCCTAGGGCGGCATCCAACGTCTGCAGCGGGGGGAGTTAAATGGCGAGTGTCGGGTTTTGGGGTACGGTGTGGAACCCAAACAGTTCGGCATCTCTGCTAAACACTAGATATAACTATGTGTTATGCAAACCGAAAATCTCGGCCACAATGACAAACTCATCTCTGCTCCACCTGTAGGTGAGAGCTGCTCTAAGTTCTGGTGACCCTGGAGTTTACTTTTTACACTCTGTCTTGGTAAATGATTCCAGTTCTCATTATGATGCTATCAATAAACGTAAAACCGCCAACTCTGCAATAACCTGGGCGCCAGGACAGAACGGACAGCGCTGAACCAATGAACTCCGGCTCTGGGATGGAAGAGCATTTCTATGGAGGTTTATAGAAGGTTTCCTCCTCCAGGTCTCTGCAGATGAGAAGCCTTAATGATGCATAGCCGCGCGCTATTGACCTGGTTTACATAAATAAGATTGTAATGAACCTGGCGAGAAGCGTCCGTGCTCTTCAGAGCTCATAAACTGGACATGGCTGTGACCTGCAGGACGGCCGCCATTAACCTGTCTACTCTACTCACTCCCCTTGTGTCCTCCTAACTGAACAATTACACGGCCAGCTGCTTTACCTTAAGTTAATCTGAAAAACAAAGAGAGACTCGCAGCGTCCCCAATGAGGGCGGCCATTAAAGTGGATGATTATTCACAAATGCTAAATGCACAGTATCTCATTCCAAACATCGGAAATCCATTAAAGGGGAACTCCAGCAAACCTTTTTTTTTCTTTCACATCAACTGGTGTCAGGATGTTATACAGATTTGTAATTTACTTCTATTTAAAAATCTCCACTCTTCCAATACTTCTCAGCTGCTGTATGTCCTGCAGGAAGTGGTGTATTCTCTCCAGTGTGACACAGTGCTCTCTGCTGCCACCTCTGTCCATGTCAGGAACTGTCCAGAGCAGGAGAGGTTTTCTATGGGGATTTGCTGCTGCTCTGGACAGTTCCTGACATGGACAGAGGTGGCAGCAGGGAGCACTCCAGGTTATAGAGAAGAACAGTTACATACAGTAAAGCCTCTCTTGTTCTAGAGGACCATTCCTGCCCTGTATTGATATGAATGACTGTTCGCTGGTGGTGGCAGATATATGTACTGGGGATAGGCAGTAACCTTGTATATGAAGCTGGTGCTAGCACATAACTATAGGTGACACCCACCGGCAGGGGCATGGCTCCGAGGTCACTGTGATCCTGACCCTTTAACACCCCTGATGTGATGGTCAATAGTAACTGTGACGTACAATCTGTCAGACAGGGGGAAAATGCTTAAAAATACACATATGTATAAAATATTCATAGTACTAAACATTTAAAACAAGGATCAAAAAGTCAAAAGAATTCCAAGGTGGATCATATAAAAAAAAAAAAAAAAACTACTACTACCCATTGCACAAAAAACCACACAAGTCCCTATACAATCGTGAATGAAAAAATACAAAAAGTAATCTGGGCGATATATATGGGGATGTAAACCGAATCCTAACAATAAAAACAATATAAATCTGGAGTCACTGTCATAATAGCTGAACTACAGGAAGAGGCCGCCACTTATTCTTACTACAGAGGAAACATAAAAATAAAACCCACTAAATAACAGAATTGTGGGTTTTTTATTTTACTCCACAGATGTTACATTTATGTTTTGGGATTTTCAGTGCGTTATATACAGTACAACTTGGCCCCAAAAAATAAGCCCTGAGACGACTCGAAACGTTCAAAGAGGAAAAAACAAGAAAAGGAGAAAAAGAAAAGAAAGAAAACAATGATAAAACAGGCAGCTGGAAAACCACAGGTCAGCGTGTCCACCGGAGGAGAATTATCATTATTATTATTATTTCATCCTTTGATAGTTAAGGTCGGTGGATGAAAGAAGCGGATATCGTGTATCACCAGCATCAAGAGGTGAAGAATTGTGGGGTCTTCATGTTTTTTCCACATACAGATACAAGTCAATACAATTGTTAATTAAATTTTGATAACATTAAGATTAAGACTCAAGGAACGAATATGAGAAACAAATGATGCATAGAGGAGTGAAGAAACTTCTGTCTGTGACACGTGCAGCACACAATGCCACCAAGGACTTTTCATTTTAAACAATAGGATTCTTAAAGTTACCACATCCCCTTCATTCACAGAGCATGCTCACAACACTTTCCCAGCTTACACCTCCCCTTCATTCACAGAGCATGCTCACAACACTTTCCCAGCTTACACCTCCCCTTCATTCACAGAGCATGCTCACAACACTTTCCCAGCTTACACCTCCCCTTCATTCACAGAGCATGCTCACAACACTTTCCCAGCTTACACCTCCCCTTCATTCTCAGAGCATGCTCACAACACTTTCCCAGCTTACACCTCCCCTTCATTCACAGAGCATGCTCACAACACTTTCCCAGCTTACACCTCCCCTTCATTCACAGAGCATGCTCACAACACTTTCCCAGCTTACACCTCCCCTTCATTCACAGAGCATGCTCACAACACTTTCCCAGCTTACACCTCCCCTTCATTTACAGAGCATGCTCACAACACTTTCCCAGCTTACACCTCCCCTTCATTCACAGAGCATGCTCACAACACTTTCCCAGCTTACACCTCCCCTTCATTTACAGAGCATGCTCACAACACTTTCCCAGCTCACACCTCCCCTTCATTCACAGAGCATGCTCACAACACTTTCCCAGCTCACACCTCCCCTTCATTCACAGAGCATGCTCACAACACTTTCCCAGCTCACACCTCCCCTTCATTCACAGAGCATGCTCACAACACTTTCCCAGCTTACACCTCCCCTTCATTCACAGAACATGCTCACAACACTCTCCCAGCTAACGGCCCTATTACATGGGACGATTATCGTGCGAAAAATCGTTAAATCGTTCAAATTTAAATGATAATCGTTCTATGTAATTGCAGGCAACGATTGAAAAATCGTTCGTATGTCGTTGATTGTTGATATAGATCTGAACCTAAAATTATCGGTAATCATTCGCTAATCGTTCGCTGTATTTCCACATTTGTTCGCTCAAGCTCCGCATTCAGTCACTAAACGTTGTTCATTGTTTTTCTGGGATCAGAAGGAACAAACGATCACAGTAACGATCGTAACTAACGATTATCGTTTTGTGTAATATGGTGAACCATTTCAGGTTAACAATAAACAATCTCGTTTGCGATCGTTTATCGTTAGTCGTTAATAGTTAAAAGTCGCTCAGTGTAATAATCTGTGTAAATCTTACTGTACTTATAAGACTCCTTTACTTCTCCCTCTTATTCATGATTAACAGTGAGAAAATGTTCCTATACATATTGCTAAGGATCAGTTTACTGAGGGATCAGGTTACAGCTACCCGAACAAGTCTATGGAAAAAGAAGAGGGGCAGCTGCAGAAGGAACAAAGAGGCTTCTAAAAACTCCAGTATGTGTTATTAAACTATTGGGTTTACAGATTACACTGTTTACTACTGTCATAAAATGTCCCCAAAGCTGTAGCTGCCTCTGAGAATGCACTTTTGAAACATAGGGGAACAGGATATCCTTTTCTGACGGTGTGCTATAGAGATATAGGGGAGAAGAAAATCCTCTCTTCTGAGGGTGTGCTATGGAGATATAGGGGAGCAGGATCTCCTCTTCTGAGGGTGTGCTATAGAGATATAGGGGAGCAGGATCTCCTCTCTTCTGAGGGTGTGCTATAGAGATATAGGGGAGCAGTATATCCTCTCTTCTGAGGGTGTGCTATAGAGATATATAGGGGAGCAGGATCTCCTCTTCTGAGGGTGTGCTATAGAGATATATAGGGGAGCAGGATCTCCTCTTCTGAGGGTGTACTATAGAGATATAGGGGAGCAGGATCTCCTCTTCTGAGGGTGTACTATAGAGATATAGGGGAGCAGGATCTCCTCTCTTCTGAGGGTGTGCTATAGAGCTATAGGGGGGCAGGATCTCCTCTCTTCTGAGGGTGTGCTATAGAGATATAGGGGAGCAGGATCTCCTCTTCTGAGGGTGTGCTATAGAGATATAGGGGAGCAGGAGGGTGTGCTATAGAGATATAGGGGAGCAGGATCTCCTCTCTTCTTAGAGTGTGCTATAGAGATATAGGGGAGCAGGATCTCCTCTCTTCTGAGGGTGTGCTATAGAGATATAGGGGAGCAGGAGGGTGTGCTATAGAGATATAGGGGAGCAGGATCTCCTCTCTTCTGAGGGTGTGCTATAGAGATATAGGGGAGCAGGATCTCCTCTCTTCTGAGGGTGTGCTATAGAGATATAGGGGAGCAGGAGGGTGTGCTATAGAGATATAGGGGAGCAGGATCTCCTCTCTTCTGAGGGTGTGCTATAGAGATATAGGGGAGCAGTATATCCTCTCTTCTGAGGGTGTGCTATAGAGATATAGGGGAGCAGGATCTCCTCTCTTCTTAGCGTGTGCTATAGAGATATAGGGGGGCAGGATATCCTCTCTTCTGAGGGTGTGCTATAGAAATATAGGGGAGCAGGATCTCCTCTCTTCTGAGGGTGTGCTATAGAGATATAGGGGAGCAGGATCTCCTCTCTTCTGAGGGTGTGCTGCAGAGATATAGGGGAGCAGGATCTCCTCTCTTCTTAGCGTGTGCTATAGAGATATAGGGGGGCAGGATTGTTACTATTACTGCCATAGACTCCTGTCCTCATCCCTGTAGACTTTACCTTGGATGTCACTTGTTTTGCGTCTGGGATTATTGCAGCAGATGTTTTAGGATACGAGGCAATAAAAACGTGAAAAAGTGAACAAACAGATAGAATGCGATCTTCCAGCGCCGCTGCCTGCGTAATTAATCCTGACTTGATTATAAGATCAGACTGCGGTGACATTACTGCTCCTTTAAGTGATGTCTGGTACAGCTGTCTGATCTATATTAAAGAGGTTAAATGCAAAGAGCGGAGGAAGCGCGGCCCCCGTTCATTTTCTGTAATGACACTTAATGTAAGCCGACGCTAAAAGGAGAAGATCATTAAGGAACGGCTGTGAGGAACGGCTTTAATAAGAGGACCATTTCTGCTCTTTTAAATATTTGCCGATTCTGGCTGTTCCATCTAAATAAGGAAACAAGTGGCTGCTGGTCGCGCTGCCGACACGGATGGTGACGATTTCCTGTTTATTTTAATAAATAAAAGTAGATTTTTTTCTTTTTTTTAATAATAATAATTTAATTGGATAAAACGTCCATAACTCGTTTCATGCATTATTAAAGACGCCATTATTAGATCTGTCCTCATGTAGAAAAGATGATGAATTGATGCATTAGGGATGACTTTCATAGACTGCTCTCTTAATCAGTTAAAATCGGCTATTTTTGTATTTTATTCAATTATTTTTGCTTATTTATTTGTTTGTTTTACTATTTGCGGTTTTATACATTTTACTTATTAATTTTATTATAATACATTTTATTTGTTATCTTTTAAATTATTTGTTATTTTTTGTATATATATATATATATATATATTTTTATTTTTTTTTTATTTTTTTTTTATCCAACTTGTTATTTTTATTTATTTAGTTTGTTAGTTACTTATCGTCTCGTTAATATTCATGGGTTTATTCCTTATGTTATTATTTATTATTATAAACAATAATATTAACAACAACAACGACATTCTAATAAAACAAGGAGAAATGCAAAGTAAGTCAGAAGTTTCGGTATCAGGGCATAAGGGTAAGGAGATAGGAGTGGTGCGGTGCGGTGCGATAACTGGCAAGGTAATAGATGACTGAGACTGCACTTTTGGCCTTATTTGTGTTCATTCCGTGTTTGCATTCTGAGCTCTGTCTTAGGGTGTTTTTAGACAGATTTATTTTAGAGATTATTGAAGCCAAAGCCAGGAACAGACTATAAACAGGGAACAGGTCTTAAAGTGTCCTTGTCATTATAACTTTCCAAATTTAAATCAGCAGTAGATGTGATAAAAAGCAAGTTTGCAATTTACATTATTATTATTATTATTATTATTATTCGTTTGTTTTGTTATCATGGAGAACACGGCACTTCCTGTTTTCTGACAGTTTTTTTTTCTCAAAGAGTCAGAAACCAGGAAGTCCCATGTTTCCCAGGTCATCTGAGCGCTCACAGAGAAGGCAGCCATGTGACTGATGGACACATTGAGTCGTGACTCTCTGTACTGGCCGGAATTCCTGTATTTAGACGTATTTTTACAACCAGCACAATTTAGAAAATCTGCCTTCAGGAGACTGGACCTGGATACAGTAAATATAGCTGTTATATAGCTGCCTTCAGGAGACTGGACCTGGATACAGTAAGTATAGCTGTTATATAGCAGCCTTCAGGAGACTGGACCTGGATACAGTAAATATAGCTGTTATATAGCTGCCTTCAGGAGACTGGACCTGGATGCAGTAAGTATAGCTGTTATATAGCTGCCTTCAGGAGACTGGACCTGGATACAGTAAGTATAGCTGTTGTATAGCTGCCTTCAGGAGACTGGACCTGGATACAGTAAGTATAGCTGTTATATAGCTGCCTTCAGGAGACTGGACCTGGATACAGTAAGTATAGCTGTTATATAGCTGCCTTCAGGAGACTGGACCTGGATACAGTAAGTATAGCTGTTATATAGCTGCCTTCAGGAGACTGGACCTAGATACGGTAAGTATAGCTGTTATATAGCTGCCTTCAGGAGACTGGACCTGGATACAGTAAGTATAGCTGTTATATAGCTGCCTTCAGGAGACTGGACCTGGATACAGTAAGTATAGCTGTTATATAGCTGCCTTCAGGAGACTGGACCTGGATACAGTAAGTATAGCTGGTATATAGCTGCCTTTAGAAGACTGGACCTGGATATAGTAAGTATAGCTGTTATATAGCTGCCTTTAGGAGACTGGACCTGGATACAGTAAGTGTAGCTGTTATATAGCTGCCTTCAGGAGACTGGGCCTGGATACAGTAAGTATAGCTGTTATATAGCCGCCTTTAGAAGACTGGACCTGGATATAGTAAGTATAGCTGTTATATAGCTGCCTTCAGGAGACTGGACCTGGATACAGTAAGTGTAGCTGTTATATAGCCGCCTTAAGAAGACCGGACCTGGATACAGTAAGTATAGCTGTTCTATAGTAGCCTTCAGGAGACTGGACCTTGATACAGTAAGTATAGCTGTTATATAGCAGCCTTCAGGAGACTGGACCTTGATACAGTAAGTATAGCTGTTATATAGCTTCCCTCAGGAGAATGGACCTGGATTTCTGGTAAGTTCAGCTTTGTTTTACAGCATGATAACAACAAAAAAAATAATGAATGTAAATTGCTAACTTGCTTTATATCACATCGACTGTGGACTTTTATTTTGAAAGTTATAACGACAGGCAGACTTGAAGGAAAGTCTGACATTTCTCCTCTTCTCAAATTCATTCATAACTTTGGCTTCACAAATCTGTCATGTGATAATCTGTCTGTGTAAAGGCACCCTACTCCTCACTGCCACCGTTAGCCAGAATCCTGCTCCACACTGATGAGGGGCAAATACCCCGGGGCAGCTGTCTATGGATGGATGTCTAGCTTTGGTAATACCTAGTCATGTCGTAATACTGCAACAGAGTTAGACTTTGACACAAAATGGGCCACCCTGGTGTCCGAACACTTACAACCAAGTAGGTCTTTAGGGGCTATGTATCAGGGTGGGTTGGTGTTCTTCTCACTAGGGGGCACCATTAGCGATAGGTTTTCCTTCCCTGGAGGGCTATCTGGCTATTTCCGTGGTTTAAGATTCGTAACTGAGGCTCAACTGATCCCTTTCTTGCATATACAGCACACCGAGTATATAGGTATACAGTTTAGTGACAGCTAGAGGAGGACCACCCGGGCACGGGGGGAGCTCACCTAATGGCAGTGCATGTATATAATGCTGCTATACAAATACATAATGCCACCACACAGGGCACAAAAATTATGGTGTCATTGTGATTATAAGGATTAATTACAAAGTGCACAAATAAAACAACCATAAGTAACAAAGTATCTCTAATATTGTATATCCCCCATATATCCCCAATATATCGGCCTGTAAATGAGCCATTGGTTCTGACAAACAATTTAACCGGACAGAAGATATCGCATAGATTATATTATTGGGAGATTAGAAAATTTATTCATCGAATCCACAAATCTCAATGAAAAGTTCTGAGGAAAACCCGGAACTTGTTCCAATCTGACCCCATTACTGTAAGAAAAAGCAACCGAGAAAAGAAGATCTCCCTGGTAATTGCTGCAATAAGGAACAATTATAGAACACAACAATTATGGGAGATCAATCCATTTACTAATCAATTAATGATAACGCACTGTAATAACAACCCTGACTATATGCATAATATTACAGAGCACAGGGATGGCAGCACAAAGCGGAGCGAAGAACGAGGGGAGCAAAGTACAAGGATCATAGGAGACCGAGCCCGAATAATGGAGCATAAAGTAACAAGGATGGAGAGAAGAGCACATTGTAGTTATATCCCTGTATATAGGGCAGTATTATAGTAGTTATATCCCTGTATATAGGGGGCAGTATTATAGTAGTTATATTCCTGTATATAGGAGCAGTATTATAGTAGTTATATTCCTGTATATAGGAGGAGTATTATAGTAGTTATATTCCTGTATATAGGAGCAGTATTATAGTAGTTATATTCCTGTATATAGGAGCAGTATTATAGTAGTTATATTCCTGTATATAGGAGCAGTATTATAGTAGTTATATCCCTGTATATAGGGGGCAGTATTATAGTAGTTATATTCCTGTATATAGGGAGCAGTATTATAGTAGTTATATTCCTGTATATAGGAGCAGTATTATAGTAGTTATATCCCTGTATATAGGAGCAGTATTATAGTAGTTATATCCCTGTATATAGGGGGCAGTATTATAGTAGTTATATTCCTGTATATAGGAGCAGTATTATAGTAGTTATATCCCTGTATATAGGGGGCAGTATTATAGTAGTTATATTCCTGTATATAAGAGCATTATTATAGTAGTTATATTCCTGTATATAAGAGCATTATTATAGTAGTTATATTCCTGTATATAGGAGCAGACCAAGAGGACCTGCGCGGTGGTACACGGGGCAATATGACTTGATCAATTCATATACAGACACTCTGGTGTTGATTTTTAATATAGGCCTAGCGGCATTAGTATCAGCCATAGATGGGATGTGCAGCGGTTCCATTCTCTCCAGTTCGTGTATTATAGTAGTTATATTCCTGTATATAGGGGGCAGTATTATAGTAGTTATATTCCTGTATATAGGGGGCAGTATTATAGTAGTTATATTCCTGTATATAGGAGCAGTATTATAGTAGTTATATCCCTGTATATAGGAGCAGTATTATAGTAGTTATATTCCTGTATATAGGAGCAGTATTATAGTAGTATATTCCTGTATATAGGACCAGTATTATAGTAGTTATATTCCTGTATATAGGAGCAGTATTATAGTAGTTATATTCCTGTATATAGGAGCAGTATTATAGTAGTATATCCCTGTATATAGGAGCAGTATTATAGTAGTTATATTCCTGTATATAGGAGCAGTATTATAGTAGTTATATTCCTGTATATAGGAACAGTATTATAGTAGTATATCCCTGTATATAGGAGCAGTATTATAGTAGTTATATTCCTGTATATAGGAGCAGTATTATAGTAGTTATATCCCTGTATATAGGAGCAGTATTATAGTAGTTATATTCCTGTATATAGGGAGCAGTATTATAGTAGTTATATCCCTGTATATAGGAGCAGTATTATAGTAGTATATTCCTGTATATAGGAGCAGTATTATAGTAGTTATATTCCTGTATATAGGAGCAGTATTATAGTAGTTATATTCCTGTATATAGGGAGCAGTATTATAGTAGTATATTCCTGTATATAGGAGCAGTATTATAGTAGTTATATTCCTGTATATAGGGGCAGTATTATAGTAGTTATATTCCTGTATATAGGGAGCAGTATTATAGTAGTTATATTCCTGTATATAGGGGCAGTATTATAGTAGTTATATTCATGTATATATGGAGCAGTATTATAGTAGTTATATTCCTGTATATAGGAGCAGTATTATAGTAGTATATCCCTGTATATAGGAGCAGTATTATAGTAGTATACAGTATTCCTGTATATAGGAGCAGTATTATAGTAGTTATATTCCTGTATATAGGAGCAGTATTATAGTAGTTATATTATAGTAGTTATATTCCTGTATATAGGAGTAGTATTATAGTAGTTATATTCCTGTATATAGGAGCAGTATTATTGTAGTTATATCCCTGTATATAGGAGCAGTATTATAGTAGTATATTCCTGTATATAGGAGCAGTATTATAGTAGTATATCCCTGTATATAGGAGCAGTATTATAGTAGTATACAGTATTCCTGTATATAGGAGCAGTGTTATAGTAGTTATATTCCTGTATATAGGAGCAGTATTATAGTAGTTATATTATAGTAGTTATATTCCTGTATATAGGGAGCAGTATTATAGTAGTTATATTCCTGTATATAGGAGCAGTATTATATTAGTTATATTCCTGTATATAGGAGTAGTATTATAGTAGTTATATTCCTGTATATAGGAGCAGTATTATAGTAGTTATATTCCTGTATATAGGAGCAGTATTATAGTAGTTATATTCTTGTATATAGGAGCAGTATTATAGTAGTATATTCCTGTATATAGGAGCAGTATTATTGTAGTTATATCCCTGTATATAGGAGCAGTATTATAGTAGTATATTCCTGTATATAGGAGCAGTATTATAGTAGTATATCCCTGTATATAGGAGCAGTATTATAGTAGTATACAGTATTCCTGTATATAGGAGCAGTATTATAGTAGTTATATTCCTGTATATAGGAGCAGTATTATAGTAGTTATATTTTAGTAGTTATATTCCTGTATATAGGAGTAGTATTATAGTAGTTATATTCCTGTATATAGGAGCAGTATTATAGTAGTTATATCCCTGTATATAGGAGCAGTATTATAGTGTTTATATTCCTGTATATAGGAGCAGTATTATAGTAGTTATATTCCTGTATATAGGGAGCAGTATTATAGTAGTTATATTATAGTAGTTATATTCCTGTATATAGGAGCAGTATTATAGTAGTTATATTCCTGTATATAGGAGCAGTATTATAGTAGTTATATTCTTGTATATAAGGGTCAGTAGTATAATGATTACATTCTTATACATTGTGGTTACTATTATAGAAGTTTTTACAACTCCAAGTCAAAGAATAATCATAAATGGTGAATAAACAATTAAAGTTTTCAGCCTCGTAGAACAGGTGATAAAGCATACAGTACATGAAGTAGAGCTGAATGTGGCCATAAATAAGACTTTTTCCTTCCATCGTTCCCAGGCAGAGGATTAAATCTCATTAAACTCAGTATTTTCCTCCTTTCTTGTCGATGTCGTCCTCTTTGATGTTTCCTTTTCATCTCTTGTTCTTTAGTTCCAATCTTCCACTTCCATACACCTCAGTCTATGACCTTTCCTCTAAATGTGTTTTTCTCTTATCGATTCCCATCTTGGGATCTTTTTCTATGATTTCAGTGTTACATTCATGTTTCTATTAAGTGTTGCCCAGAAATATATTTCTTGTTCCTCCTTCCCAATGAAATCACAATGTAGCCAAGAAGAGATGGAGCAACTTAGAAGTCAGAAGTGACAAATTACATAATAAACCAAGTAGAAAAATTCTTCAGAATGAAAAGTACTTGCTGTACGGTTGGGTTTTGGTATATTCGGAAAGTGACACAAATTTCATAATTTATCCTGTGTGATCTGCTAAAAGGAATTGGGAAGAAATCATCAATGTGTTCTTATACGGTGGCCAACAAAGAACTGCGGACTCGCATGAAACTTAACATTCATTAAATATGCATTAACAAGACACAAGGTAACAGAAGTCCTCAGAATGGGATATAAACTGTAAATCACAGGTATCAGGGTGTCACATCAGAACACATCTAACTATAGTCCTCTGGGCCATCAGTCATGTATACAGGTCCAATCTGTGCCCCCAAGATTGGAAAAGTGACCACCTAAAAACTTCCTGGAGAGAAAATTCCTATTCTAATGGATTTCCTCCTCCTTAAATCACAGGGTTCATCAGAGAACTAAGGACAGGTTTCAAAACATTAGGAATAGTGATGAGCGAATAGTGAGAGATGAGAGAATATATTCGATATTCGTACGAATATCCCGCAAATATTCGAATATTCGCTCAAAAATTCAATCCCATTAAAGTCTATGGGAACAAGTATTCGATTAGGAAAAACATCTATTTGACCATTTGGAGGGTGAAACCGGAAGCTGGGGGATTTGAACGCTTATTGAATATTTATCAAATATTCGAGGGATATTCGTACGAATATCAAATATTCGAATATCTCACTATTCGATCGAATATCTATTCGATTGAACAGTATTCGCTCATCACTACTTAGGAATAAATAAAGATAATGACAGAGGATACTATGGACGAAGAAGAAGTAAAGAAAAGATAACCAGGTGCTATGCAGGATCAAAAGTGATGTACCTTATATCTGTCTATTATAACATATCATATGTTTCTCTGCAGAGATCTGGATCCATCTGACCATCCATGTTTCTCCACAGAAATCTGGATCCATCTGACCGGCCATGTTTCTCTGTTAGAGATCTGGATCCATCTGACCATCCATGTTTCTCTGCAGAGATCTGGATCCATCAGACCGGCCATGTTTCTCCACAGAGATCTGGATTCATCTGACTGGCCATGTTTCTCTGTTAGAGATCTGGATCCATCTGATCTGCCATGTTTCTCAGTTAGAGATCTGGATCCATCTGACCGGCCATGTTTCTCAGTTAGAGATCTGGATCCATCTGACCGGCCATGTTTCTCCACAGAGATCTGGATCCATCTGACCGGCCATGTTTCTCCAAAAAGATCTGGATCCATCTGACCGGTCATGTTTCTCTGTTAGAGATCTGGATCCATCTGACCGGCCATGTTTCTTCACAGAGACCTGGATCCATCTGACCGGCCATGTTTCTCCACAGAGACCTGGATCCATCTGACTATATATTTTTCTCCATAGAGATCTGGATCCATCTGACCAGCAATGTTTCTCTATAGAGATCTGGATCTATCTGACAGACCATGTTTCTCCACAGAGATCTGGATCCACCTGACTATGTATTTTTCTCCATAGAGATCTGTATCCATCTGACCGGCCATGTTTCTCTGTTAGAGATCTGGATCCATCTGACCAGCCATGTTTCTCTGTTAGATATCTGGATCCATCTGACCATCCATGTTTCTCTGCAGAGATCTGGATCCATCTGACCGGCCATGTTTCTCCACAGAGATCTGGATCCATCTGACTGGCCATGTTTCTCTATAGAGATCTGGATCCATCTGATCGGCCATGTTTCTCTATAGAGATCTGGATTCATCTGACTGGCCATGTTTCTCAGTTAGAGATCTGGATTCATCTGACTGGCCATGTTTCTCCACAGAGATCTGGATCCATCTGACCGGCCATGTTTCTCCAAAGAGATCTGGAGCTATCTGACCGGCCATGTTTCTCCAAAGAGATCTGGAGCCATCTGACCGGCCATGTTTCTCCAAAAAGATCTGGATCCATCTGACCGGCCATGTTTCTCCACAGAGACCTGGATCCATCTGACTATATATTTTTCTCCATAGAGATCTGGATCCATCTGACCAGCAATGTTTCTCTATAGAGATCTGGATCCATCTGACCGACCATGTTTCTCCACAGAGATCTGGATCCACCTGACTGGCCATGTTTCTCTATAGAGATCTGGATCCATCTGACCAGCAATGTTTCTCTATAGAGATCTGGATCCATCTGACCGACCATGTTTCTCCACAGAGATCTGGATCCACCTGACTATGTATTTTTCTCCATAGAGATCTTTATCCACCTGACCGGCCATGTTTCTCTGTTAGAGATCTGTATCCATCTGACCGGCCATGTTTCTCCACAGAGATCTGGATCCACCTGACCGGCCATGTTTCTCCACAGAGATCTGGATCCACCTGACCGGCCATGTTTCTTTATTGTTTAGTGATATAATTTGGGCTCTTTTGCCTCTGGAGTCAGTAATCCTTCAGTATCAGACAGTAGACAGCTGCTTCCAGGCATTAAAAAAAACTGGAACCTGGATGGCATTCTTCATATGATGGAGGCAAAGGATGGGCCAGATTTAGGCTCTAGGGTCTTTTGGACCTAGACTACTGAGATCCATTTTGCCTGCATGATGTGACACCAGCCATTCCTGATATCCCATTTCTCAGATCTCTCCACTTCATGGTTTCTTGGATATTCCTAGAATGTCGCTAGACCTGTATATCAATAAGAAAATTCTCAGTAATAAACCAACAAGGAGGAGGTCGGTGACCTGAAGACATTATTGGAGCTGGATGGAAGAAAGATTAAGGGGCATTATACGGAATGGTGATTGTTTATTCATGAAGTAACCGCCATCCGCGGTGTAATATCGGAGTGCTGGTAATGCAATCATCTCACATTGTCCGTTATATAAAGGGATCAGACTGTTTCTGAGCCCTGAAAGTAAGTTTGCATCATTTTCATTACATTTTCTGTAGGTTGAGTGACGTTCCTATAGATTGAAGGTGCTGGTTATATATTCTATGCTCTTATTCAGTTGAATTTACTCTTTGATTTTTGAAAGACGAATCCTACAGGATTGTCTTGTGGGAACGGAACCACCATCTCCTGCCATGGAATCCCATTAATAATAATAAGTATATATATATATATTCCCCAATACATCCCAATATATAAGGAATACTGACAACATCAGATATAACAGAGTATCCAATTAGATTCAATAGAGGAGTGAGGGTTCTGGTCACAAGAGCTTACAATCTGAAAGGATACAGAATGGAATAGGATTGTACAGAAACATCTCGTCCCTGTAACAGAGGACGGAGGCCGATAGTTTGGGTGGATGGATATTTCAGGATCTTATTCCCCCATTGTCTTGCAGGAAGGTTAGTTGGTAAAATGTCAATGAAAGATCAGAGATTCGTCCATTTGTACGATGTGATCGCAGCGTTGCCACTGATTGCTTATCAATCATTTCATTAAACTTTACTAATATGAAACCAATGACTAAAGGTGAATAAGAATGGAGAGAGAACATACTCAAGAAACAATGAACCTAGAAATCATCTCGCTCGCTCTCTCTTCAGTCTTCACAATCAGAACAAGTTCATTTTTCTACTAATCTTCTCCATTTCCTTGTGGTAGATATCTGGGTGATCCAATGGGTGGAGTTTATTATTGTTGTCTATGGAACAAAGAAGGGGGAGGGTCCTGCTGCAGGCAGAGTATTAGGGGGAGGGTCCTGCTGCAGGCAGGGTATTATGGAAGGGTCCTGCTGCAGATAGTGTTAGGGGAGGGTCCCACTGCAGGCAGAGTATTAGGGGAATGGTCCTGCTGCAGACAGAGTATTAGGGGAAGGGTCCTGCTGCAGACAGAGTATTGGAGGGAGGGTCCTGCTGCAGACAGAGTATTAGGGGGAGGGTCCTGCTGCAGACAGTGTTAGGGGGAGGGTCCCACTGCAGGCAGAGTATTAGGGGAATGGTCGTGCTGCAGACAGAGTATTAGGGAGAGGGTTCTGCTGCAGACAGAGTATTGTAGGGAGGGTCCTGCTGCAGACAGAGTATTAGGGGGAGGATCCTGCTGCAGAGTATTGGAGGGAGGGTCCTGCTGCAGTCAGAGTAAGGGGGGAGGTCCTGCTGCAGACAGACCAGTGAGGGGAGGATCCTGCTGCAGACAGATTAGTGTGTGGGGGAGGGTCCTGCTGTAGACAGACACAGAACATTGAGAAGGAGAAGATAAAGATGGCCGATATTCTGGGACAGATAGAGAATTATTTAGAGACAAAGTAAGATATTACAGGTGTATTCACAGGTTGTCAAATTTTTACAAATGTTTTGGATTTGCAGACAGATAATCCCAGCTGGTAGGAGGACTGAACACATCTCATTCACACCATCCTGATATTTTCTGCACTGAAATTGACCTGTGTTCTGGGTTTTCTTTTTGGGAAAGGACAAGGTGTTGACTTCCCTACTGAATTGAATAGTGGATTTTATTGTGGATTATCAGGATTATTTCCCCTTCCAATCTTTTGCCATGACGAGTGTTGCAGGTCAGTGTCCGTTTTCTGGTCTTATCAATGATGTGATGTGACTAGTAGTCAGCGAGCCTGTCAGATCCTTTGGGTTCAGGGTTTGCATTGTTGGGTCATTGTTATAACCAGGACGCACACCAGCCGGGGAATTGTGGACCCCGCGGCACAGGGGCAGCACACCGCCACTATACACATTTATTTTACAATTTGGTGCACGTTTTCTGCTGAATTATCCCAAAGATTCAGGGTAGAATTAGTAGCAGGTTTATCCATGTGATCTTCGCTTTAGAGAGGGTTTTTTGTGTGTTTTCTTTGTTTCATGTCCCTTTAAATTGAAACATAATAATAAGCCAATAAACAGCCATTAGCCTCATCCCTGAATCCTACCCAAACCATGATCTTCTGTGACCTTTCTAAATGTAACCAATGTGTTAGTAATGGTGTTTTTGGATCCCCGAGAAGCTGCGGAGCCGGAGGCGGTGATAGGCCTGACTCGGAAGCAGTGGCGGTGTATTTTATTTATGTCATGTTATCACGGCTCATTTGATTCGATTCAGAAACATTGTCATTCTCTGAAGTTCTCTCCTCAGGCGCACATGCAAATGAATTCCCATGAATGGAATCTTGATTTATTTAAAACGTAACACCTCTTTGTAAATCAAATTAAAATTTATAATTAGCAAAAACTCCTTTTTCAAGTAGATCCTTCATGTCAGATGGAAGAACAGATAGCGAGAATCAGATACCTTTTAATTAGCTCCCGGCTTTCTGCACAGAAAAGAGAAAAGTTTTTACTTTTTGGGGGGGAAATGATGGTGATGGTTATTTATTGCCGTACCTGTCGCAGCGCAGAACAGATCGCACTTTGTACAGAAAACACCACAAGAAGAAGAAGAAGAAGAATTCCTTTAATAACATCTAAAACATCAAAGTATCTTCAGCTGGAAAAGTCAACTCATTGAACGTATTAGTGGTCCGGGCTGGAAGGGGTAGTTCACAACATTTTTTTTTTTTTTTTTTTCAAATCAACTGGTCCCAGCAAGTGCCAGAGATTTGTAATTTACTTCTTTTTAGAAATCTCCAGTCTTCTAGTATTTATCAGCTGCTGTATGTCCTGCAGGAAGTGGTGTATTTTCTCCAGTTTGACACAGTGCTCTCTGCCGCCACCTCTGTCCATGTCAGGAACTGTCCAGAGCAGCAGCAAATCCCCCTAGAAAACCTCTTCTGCTCTGGACAGTTCCTGACGTAGACAGAGGTGGCAGCAGAGAGCACTGTGTCAGACTGGAAAGAATACACCACTTCCTGCAGGACATACAGCAGCTGATAAGTACTGGAAGACTGGAGAGTTCTAAGTAGAAATAATTTACAAATCTGTATCACATCCACCATCTTCTTAACATTCCCTGCTGGGTAACATCCTTAAAGTATGAAGATTTGATGATATTTCCAGGAGGTGTCTCGTGAGGATCGGGGGGGGGGCTCTCCGTTTCCTCTGGAGGTGGAGGCGCCATGTTATCAGTATCATCGCTGGAGGGAACCGGCTACATTGTAACTAAATACTTTGTATAATGTGAGAACGCTTTATATGTAACTTCAGATCGGGGATTCTTGTGACTTTCTATTATTCCCAGTCTGATGAGGAGATCACGTTACACCTGTTAGTCAGTGTTAATAACATGTAGCTTGCGGATCCCGCGTCTTCTCTATACTCGCTAATAATTCCCTCTGAGCGCCTTCCCGTCTTCTATCTTCAGGATATGTTCTTATATCTATGAAATATTTACTGAATATTAATCCTGGGTTACGCGTAGATCTATTATTTATCCTCCTCTTTGTGCCGCTCCTGATTTTCCCACTTTTTTCGCTTTCAGGCCGCGGTTTCCTCCTGTCTGTGTAGCGGGATGTGTTATTGCCCATTAGGCGACCATCTGATTTTCCCGCTTTTTTCGCTTACAGGCCGCAGTTTTCTTCTGTTCGTGTAGCGGGATGTGTTATTGCCCATTAGGCGACCATCTGATTTTCCCGCTTTCTTCGCCTAGAGGCCGCGGTTTCCTCCTGTCTGTGTAGCGGGATGTGTTATTGCCCATTAGGTGACCATCTGATTTTCCCGCTTTTTTCGCTTACAGGCCGCAGTTTTCTTCTGTTCGTGTAGCGGGATGTGTTATTGCCCATTAGGCGACCATCTGATTTTCCCGCTTTTTTCGCTTACAGGCCGCGGTTTTCTTCTGTTCGTGTAGCGGGATGTGTTGCCGTCCATTAAGTGACTATTATTTATGGCTCCTCACTATCACTTATTCATTTCTTTAGTTATTAGGAAGGAATTGTTATTATTAATGAGTTTTATTACTCGGCTCCATCACCCCTCGGCGCCGGGATCTTATTTATTCTCTTATATTTGGTTATTTACAAGCAAATTATTATTGTCTGTTATTGTTTAGGAGCGAGGCCACTGATAGTTAACAACGAATGATGTGTAAGGATTCACTTCAGTATGGAGGAGATCGGCAGTAACCCTTGTGTTATGTTAAATCTTTAGGCAGTGTTGTTTTTTGCAATAATCTGATCCATAAGGCAGGGCCGGCTCCAGGTTTTTGTGGGCCCTTGGTCAAGAGAGCCTCAACGGGCCCCTTTAAATAGCAAATTATATGGCATCCTTGTTAGAGGGTCTCTAGCTCTCGATTCTGTGTAGTGGATCAGCTGTGTTATATACGTATTATCCCCCCTCCTGTATGAGTGTGTATATATCTATCTCTCGGGCACATATATACACACACTCATACAGGAGGATAATAAGTATATAATACACTGCTGATCACCTTTTTCACCTCGGGGCACACCTACCAAATAAAGTTTGACAAAATAACGGAAAAGAAACGTAATTCGGTAACTCACAGGTGACGTCTTCTTTGATCTGAGGCGATCGCTCTCGTTTCCTCTCCATCTTGCCCAGACCTCCATGATGATTTCTTTAAGTTACAATTCATCTCTTCAGAACCTGCCAAACAAACATCTTAGACTCCGCACATTTCCAGCAACTTCCTTCCCTTTTCCCACCCATAGGCTCCCATACAGTAGTCATTCTGCTGCTTAGTGTCATGTGCAGTAAAGTAAGGAGGTTTGTGGGTTCCGTATGTAGGATCCTGTGCTGTGCCCCCCATATAGTAAAAATGCCCTCTGTCCCCATAGTAATGTCCCCAGCCCTGCCCCCATAGTAATGCCCCCTGCTCTGCCCCATAGTAATGCCCACTGCCCTGACTGTCCCCATAGTAATGCCCCCTGCTCTGACTGTCCCCATAGTAATGCCCCCTGCTCTGCCCCATAGTAGATGCCCCCTCCTCTGCCCCCATAGTAGATGCTCCCTCCTCTGCCCCCATAGTAGATGCCCCCTCCTCTGCCCCCATAGTAGATGCCCCCTCCTCTGCCTCAACACAAAACAAAGAAATCATACTCACCTAATCAAGGGGACGGGTCCTCTTCTCCCTGGCTTCTCCCTTCTGTACGCCGCGGGGACGGATCCTCTAGCAGGCGCAATGACGTCATCGCTCTGTGCGTGCTGAGGAGATCACGTCCATGCGGAGGAAGGCCCAGCCCTGGACGTCATGGAGAGGGAGAGTGGCGTTCCGTTGCATCCGCCCAGCACTCGCGCCAGCAGCGCGCACCCCCCACCCTCCCGGATGTCAGCGGTGCCGACAGTGAGTCCGGGGGATGCAGTGAGTGGCTCATTGCTCGGGCAAGTGTCGGGGGGCCCCTTGAGCGGCTGTGGGCCTCGTCACTTGCCTGAGTAAGCCGTGTGCTGACGCCGGCCCTGCCATAAGGGTCCGCACCGGCAGTGTAACTACAACCATAGCTTCAATACACTGGGCCTCCTAAACTGTCATCATACTACCGAGGGAGATGCCTACCATGGGGGGCACTATGTACTGGGGGTAGGATACTAGGGGAGATGTCTACCATGGGGGGGCACTATGTACTGGGGGTAGGATACTAGGGGAGATGTCTACCATAGAGGGCACTATGTACTGGGGGTAGGATACTAGGGGAGATGTCTACCAAGGGGGGCACTATGTACTGAGGGTAGGATACTAGGGGAGATGTCTACCATGGGGGGGGGCACTATGTACTAGGGGTAGGATACTAGGGGAGATGTATACCATGGGGGGCACTATTTACTGGGGGTAGGATACTAGGGGAGATGTCTACCATGGGGGGAACTATGTATTGGGGTAGGGTACTAGGGGAGATGTCTACCATGGGGAGCACTATGTGCTGGGGGTGGGATACTAGGGTATATGTCTACCATGGGGGGCACTATGTACTGGGGGTAGGATACTAGGGGAGATTTCTACCATGGGGGGCACTATGTACTGGGAGTAGGATACTAGGGGAGATGTATACCATGGGGGGCACTATGTACTGGGGGTAGGATACTAGGGGAGATGTCTGCCATGGGGGGGCACTATGCACTGGGGGTGGGATACTAGGGTATATGTCTACCATGGGGGGCACTATGTACTGGGGGTAGGATACTAGGGGAGATTTCTACCATGGGGGGCACTATGTACTGGGAGTAGGATACTAGGGGAGATGTATACCATGGGGGGCACTATGTACTGGGGGAAGGCTACTAGGGGAGATGTCTACCATGGGGGGCACTATGTACTGGGGGTAGGATACTAGGGGAGATGTCTGCCATGGGGGGGCACTATGCACTGGGGGTAGGATACTAGGGGAGATTTCTACCATGGGGGGCACTATGTACTGGGGGTAGGATACTAGGGGAGATGTCTACCATGGGGGCACTATCTAATGGGGGGAATACTAGGGGAGATGTCTACCATGGGGGGCACTATGTACTGGGGGTAGGATACTAGCGGAGATGTCTACCATGGGGGGCACTGTGTACTGGGGGTAGGATACTATGGGAGATGTCTACCATGGGGGGCACTATGTACTGGGGGTAGGATACTAGGGGAGATGTCTACCATGGGGGGGCACTATGTACTGGGGGTAGGATACTAGGGGAGATGTCTACCATAGAGGGCACTATGTACTGGGGGTAGGATACTAGGGGAGATTTCTGCCATGGGAGGCACTATGTACTGGGAGTAGGATACTAGGGGAGATGTCTACCAAGGGGGGCACTATGTACTGAGGGTAGGATACTAGGGGAGATGTCTACCATGGGGGGCACTATGTACTGGGGGTAGGATACTAGGGGAGGTGTCTACCATGGGGGGCACTATGTACTGGGGGTAGGATACTAGGGGAGATGTCTACCATGGGAGGCACTATGTACTGGGGGTAGGATACTAGGGGAGATTTCTGCCATGGGAGGCACTATGTACTGGGGGTAGGATACTAGGGGAGATGTCTACCATGGGGGGCACTATTTACTGGGGGTAGGATAATAGGGGAGATGTTTACCATGGGGGGCACTGTGTACTGGGGGTAGGATACTATGGGAGATGTCTACCATGGGGGGCACTGTGTACTGGGGGTAGGATACTAGGGGAGATGTCTACCATGGGGGGGCACTATGTACTGGGGGTAGGATACTAGGGGAGATGTCTACCATAGGGGGCACTATGTACTGGGGGTAGGATAATAGGGGAGATGTTTACCATGGGGGGCACTATGTACTGGGGGTATGCCTAACATATGCTATCTACTGGGCGAAGGGCTAACAAACAGGGGCATCACCTACTGTGCGATGGGGGGGGGGGTTGATTTAAGGTTCAGTTTGGACAAACCCAAACTGTTCTTTAACTTTCAGTGAACCTGCCAAATTTAACTTTTAAACTTTCGCTGAGGATGGCTGGACGTTTTCTATGGAACGCACTATCCTCTGTTTATTATCCACAAGGTGGGCAGTGAGATCCAGGCCCGGCTAGTCTAGACCTGAGGCCACTCAGATCACAGGATTGACCAGTCTAAAGTGGATTCACACTGAGACTGATCCCCAGAGGACTGATCCCTTCATTTTATGCTGAGAGGGTTACAGTTCTAATGTCATAGTTGCCAAATTTGAACATTTTTTCCAGGGACACTTTAACAATGACAAGGGTGTGGCTTATTGTGGGTGCGGTCTTGGTGGGGTGTGGCCTATCATGGGTCTGGTTTGCGGGGTGTGGCTTGTAACAGTTTTTTTTTCTCTCTTCTGAATTTTCCAGTCAGAACCACACAAAAGGAGCATTACACACCCCATTATCAGGTCCCTTAGTATATTACACACCCCAGTATCAGGTCCCCAGTATATTACACACCCCAGTATTAGTCCACCATCATATTACACTCCTCAGTATCAGGACCCCAGTATATTACACACCCCAGTATGAGGTCCCCAGCATATTACACACCCCAGTATCAGGTCCACAGTATATTACACACCCCAGTATCAGGTCCTCAGTATATTACACACCCCAGAATCAGGTCCCCAGCATATTACACTAACTAGTATCAGGTCCTCAGCATATTACACTCCCCAGTATCAGGTCCTCAGCATATTACACACCCCAGTATCAGGTCCGTAGTAAATTATACACCCCAGAATCAGGTCCACAGTATATCACACACCCCAGTATCAGGTCCCCAGCATATTACACACCCCAGTAACAGGTCCACAGCATATTACACACCCCAGTATCAGGTCCTCAGCATATTACACACCCCAGTATCAGGTCCCAGCATATTTCACACCCCAGTATCAGGTCCCCAGCATATTTCACATGCCAGTATTAGGTCCCCATTATATTACACACTCCAGTATTAGATCCCCAGTATATTACACACCCCAGTATGAGGTCCCCAGCATATTACACACCCCAGTATCAGGTCCCCAGCATACTACACACCCCAGTATCAGGTCCACAGTATATTACACACCCCAGAATCAGGTCCCCAGCATATTACACTCCCTAGTATTAGGTCCTCAGCATATTACACACCCCAGTATCAGGTCCGTAGTAAATTATACACCCCAGAATCAGGTCCACAGTATATCACACACCCCATTATCAGGTCCCCAGCATATTACACACCCCAGTAACAGGTCCACAGCATATTACACACCCCAGTATCAGGTCCTCAGCATATTACACACCCCAGTATCAGGTCCCAGCATATTTCACACCCCAGTATCAGGTCCCCAGCATATTTCACATGCCAGTATTAGGTCCCCAGCATATTTCACATGCCAGTATTAGGTCCCCACTATATTACACACCCCAGTATTAGGTCCCCAGTATATTACACACTCCAGTATTAGGTCCCCAGATATTACACACTCCAGTATTAGATCCCCAGTATATTTCACACCCCAGTATTAGGTCCCCAGTATATTACACACTCCAGTATTAGTTCCCCAGTATATTACACATCCCAATATCAGGTCCCCAGTATATTACAC
Source organism: Dendropsophus ebraccatus (assembly GCF_027789765.1). Classification (NCBI taxonomy): domain Eukaryota; kingdom Metazoa; phylum Chordata; class Amphibia; order Anura; family Hylidae; genus Dendropsophus; species Dendropsophus ebraccatus. The sequence continues at coordinate 5,340,855 of NC_091462.1, forward strand.
ACCCCAGTATCAGGTCCACAGAATATCACACACCTCAGTATCAGGTTCCCAGCATATTACACATCCCAGTATCAGGTCCCCAGCATATTAAACATGCCAGTATCAGACTAATACTACCAATAATACCAGTACACAAGTAACAGATAATTCCTCTACACGATAACTCATGAGCGAAGCAGATTCGTTTTGCTTCATACAAAGAAAAACTGATCTGCGCTCATCTCCCCGGCCGCCATGAAGACTTCTCCAGTCCATGAATCATCTATGCAAACTTAGGCATACCAAACTTAGGCTCTTAGCCCCAGCACTATCCTCCCCTTCTGTATTGCTCCATGATGTAACAATGCCCACTTTATGCCCCTTGTAGTATTTAGACCCAGACCCCCCTGTGAACCCTCATATACAAAACATTGAATAAAAAGGGATCAGAAAACCTTCTCTACCCCATAATGATATTGATAAGAACTATACTAAAGCATACAACATATACACCGCACACAGCTCTTTTTTTTTTACTTTTAAGAAAAAACCTTTTTAGTAGTAAGGCATAAAGCTCTATATTAGTACGGCATAAGGCTCTATAGTGGTACGGCATATGGCTCTATAGTGGTACGGCATAAGGCTCTATAGTGGTACGGCATAAGGCTCTCTAGTAGTACGGCATAAGGCTCTATAGTGGTACGGCATAAGGCTCTATAGTGGTACGGCATAAGGCTCTATAGTAGTACGGCAAAAGGCTCTATAGTAGTACGGCATAAGGCTGTATAGTAGTACGGCATAAGGCTCTATAGTGGTACGGCATAAGGCTCTATAGTGGTACGGCATATGGCTCTATAGTGGTACGGCATATGGATCTATAGTGGTAAGGCATACAGCACAATGAAGCAGCATCATATGGCTCCATAGATGGAATACAATATAACTATTGTATCATGGCAGGAAGGGGATAGCGTATTGTGTATTGTGAAAAGGGGAAAGTGTACTGTGTATGGTAGGAAGGGGAAAGTGTACTGTGTATGGTGGGAAGGGGTGAGTGTACTGTGTATGGTAGGAAGGGGAAAGTGTACTGTGTATGGTAGGAAGGGGAAAGTGTACTGTGTATGGTAGGAAGGGGAAAGTGTACTGTGTATGGTGGTAAGGGGAAAGTGTACTGTGTATGGTGGTAAAGTAATAGTGTACTGTGTATGGTGGTAAGGGGAGAGTGTACTGTGTATGGTGGTAAGGGCATGGTGTACTGTGTATGGTGGGAAGGGGTGAGTGTACTGTGTATGGTGGGAAGGGGAGAGTGTACTGTGTATGGTGGGAAGGGGAGAGTGTACTGTGTATGGTGGGAAGGGGAGAGTGTACTGTGTATGGCGGGAAGGGAATATTGTACTGTGTATGGTGGGAAGGGGGTAGTGTAATGTGTATGGTGGGAAGAGGAGAGTGTACTATGTATGGTGGAAAGGGGATAGTGTGTGTGTGTGTCCGTGTGTGTGTGTGCTCGTGTCACCTCCTGCTCCTGTGTGTGTGTGTGTGTGTGTCACCTCCTGCTCCTCTGTGTGTGTATGTGTCCCCTCTCTGTGTGTGTCCCCTCCTGTTTGTGTGTGTGTTCCCTCTGTGTGTGTGTGTGTCCCCTCTCTGTGTGTGTGTCCCCTCCTGTTTGTGTATGTCTCCCCTCTGTGTGTGTGTCCCCTCTGTGTGTGTGTGTGTGTCCCCTCTGTGTGTGTGTGTGTGTCTGCTCCTGTGTGTGTGTGTGTGTGTGTGTGTCCCCTCATGTGTGTGTGTCTGGTCCTGTGTGTGTGTCCCCTCCTGTGTGTGTGTGTGTGTGTCTGCTCCTGTGTGTGTGTCCCCTCCTGTGTGTGTGTGTGTGTGTGTGTCCCTTCCTGCTCCTCTGTGTGTTTGTGTGTGTGTGTGTGTCCCCTCTGTGTTTGTGTGTGTGTGTGTGTGTCCCTTCCTGCTCCTCTGTGTGTTTGTGTGTGTGTGTGTGTCCCCTCTGTGTTTGTGTGTGTGTGTGTGTCCCCTCTGTGTGTGTGTGTGTGTGTGTGTGTGTGCTCCAGCAGCACAGTGGGGGGGATGGGCCTGCTTAGCATCCTGTATAGGAGTTGGGAGAGACCTGACACTATATAACACATCCCCCAGTTCCCTCCATCACTCACTCTCTGCTGCTGATTCCTCCTGTCCCGACTGCTGCTCCTGACAGTGAGGAGGTGACTGACATGCACAGGCCCCGCCCCCTGTTCGGGCCTTCAGTGAGGGAGGAAGGGGAGGCCATGTGATCTCTGCAGGGGAGGCCATGTGATCTCTGCATGGGAGGTCATGTGATCTCTGCAGGGGAGGCCATGTGATCTCTGCATGGGAGGTCATGTGATCTCTGCATGGGAGGTCATGTGATCTCTGCAGGGGAGGCCATGTGATCTCTGCATGGGAGGTCATGTGATCTCTGCAGGGGAGGCCATGTGATCTCTGCATGGGAGGTCATGTGATCTCTGCAGGGGAGGCCATTTGATCTCTGCAGGGCCCATAAATTACATGTATATGAGCAGGCGCAGCGATGCTTGCATCTCCTACACACCAGTGATGGTGAAAACTTGTATACCCGGGTATAATCTGGACAGGGGTTAGTCTGGCCTGCTACACCGCGTCATACTCAGGACATGGTTTTGCTGGGATAGTCTCCTCAAAATCGGGACAGTCCTTGCAAAACTGTTGGCAACTATGTTTTCTGTCCATAGCGGGAGATCCAATTGTGTGAGGGCAGCGGGGTGTAAATGGTCGCTGGGGGACGGTACACTCATTGTGGTGCACACCTGATGTAATGTAGCATCATCCATAGCTCTGTGAGTACCAATACAAAGGAATGCTGGAATACTCACACTCACTATGACTAGTCCTACAGCACCATCCATTTTATTCTAGAACATCTGTACCCAAGCGTTTCGTTACTGTAACTGGGTCATGTGATCAGCAGCCTGACCCACAGGAAATCCCAGTGTTTAATGTGTTACAGGAAGTGATGTTTCTGGGGTCAGCTGACTGATTGTAAACTACAGGATGATCACCTATCAGATCTGTATACTGCTGCTGTTATCTATATACTGCTATCTGTATAGGATCAGGAATACACTAGTCATACATATACTAGTCTCCCCTGAGGCTGTGTCCGCGTGTGGTTTTATGTGTTTTTCAGTAGAGAAAATGGTGCTATTCTACCGCGGTAAAAATACGCCGCTCATACTGTGATGGTTCAGTAAATCACAGCAAAAACAAAGCCAAAAGGCAATAACAATGTGTGAAAAGTGCCGCAGGTGAGCACCGCCCAAAGACTAAAACATCACAGGACATATCACTTTTGCCTCGTGACAAGACTCCTCTAAATAAAAAAAAACTCATAGAAGAAAACTAGAAAAATCATAAAAGCGGCTATGTTGTAGTATATAGTAGTATGTATATGTGGTAGTATATACTGTAGTAGTATATGTTGCAGTATGCATATGTATTAGTATATGTTGTACAGTCATGGCCAAAAGTTTTGAGAATGATACAAATATTAATTTTTACAAAGTCTACTGCTTCAGTTTTTAAAATGGCAATTTGCATATACTCCAGAATGTTATACAAAACACATTTCACCATCATTGCAGCCTTACAAGGACCAGCTAACATGGTTTCAGTGATTGCTCCATTATCACAGGTGTGGGTGTTGATGAGGACAGGGCTGGAGATCAATCTATCATGATTAAGTAAGAATGACACCACTGGACACTTTAAAAGGAGGCTGGTGCTTGGCATCATTGTTTCTCTTCTGTTACCATGGTTATCTCTAAAGAAACACGTGCAGTCATCATTGCACTGCACAAAAATGGCCTAACAGGGAAGAGTATCGCAGCTAGAAAGATTGCACCTCAGTCACCAATCTATCGCATTATCAAGAACTTCAAGGAGAGAGGTTCCATTGTTGCCAAAAAGGCTCCAGGGCGCCCAAGAAAGACCAGCAAGCGCCAGGACCGTCTCCTAAAAGTGTTTGAGCTGGGGGATGGGGCTACCAGCAGTGCAGAGCTTGCTCAGGAATGGCAGCAGGCAGGTGTGAGGGCATCTGCACTGTGAGACTGCGGAGACTCTTGGAGCAAGGCCTGGTCTCAAGGAGGGCAGCAAAGAAGCCACTTCTCTCCAGAGAAACATCAGGAACAGACTGATATTCTGCAAAAGGTACAAGGAGTGGACTGCTGAGGACTGGGGGAAAGGTCCAGGGAGTGGACTGCTGAGGACTGCGGGAAAGGTCCAGGGAGTGGACTGCTGAGGACTGGGGGAAAGGTCCAGGGAGAGGACTGCTGAGGACTGGGGGAAAGGTCCAGGGAGTGGACTGCTGAGGACTGGGGGAAAGTCATTGTCTCTGATTAATCCCCTTTCCGATTGTTTGGGACATCTGGAAAACAGCTTATTGGGAGAAGATGAGGTGAGCGCTACCACCAGTCTTGTCTCATGCCAACTGTAACCGGCATCCTGAAACCATTCATGTGTGCGGTTGCTTGTGACTCAATGTGACTCACCACCTCTCCTCCCACCGCTGTTTTGAGTTTGAATTTAACTTTGAAGTTGACTGTAGCAGTTGGGGTAACATTCCCTGCATCATGTGACTCACCACTTCTCCCCCACCGCTGATTTGAGTTTGAATTTAACTTTGAAGTTGACTGTAGCAGTTGGGGTAACATTTTCTGCATCATGTGACTCACCACTTCTCCCCCACCGCTGTTTTGAGTTTGAATTTGACTGCAGCAGTTGGGGTAACATTCCCTGCATAATGTGACTCACCATCTCTCCCCCCACCGCTGTTTTGAGTTTGAATTTGACTTTGAAGTTGACTGTAGCAGTTAGGGTAACATTCCCTGCATCATGTGACTCACCACTTCTCCCCTACCGCTGTTTTGAGTTTGAATTTAACTTTGAAGTTGACTGTAGCAGTTGGGGTACCATTCCCTGCATCACGTGACTCACCACCTCTCCCCCCACTGCTGTTTTGAGTTCAAATTTGACTGTAGCAGTTGGGGTAACATTCCCTGCATAATGTCACTGACCACCTCTCCCCCCACTGCTGTTTTAAGTTTGAATTTGACTTTGAAGTTGACTGTAGCAGTTGAGGTAACATTCCCTGCATCATGTGACTCACCACTTCTCCCCCACCGCTGTTTTGAGTTTGAATTTGAGTTTGAATTTGACTGTAGCAGTTGGGGTAACATTCCCTGCATCATGTGACTCACCACCTCTCCCCCCATCGCTGTTTTGAGTTTGAATTTGACTTTTAAGTTGACTGTAGCAGTTGGGGTAACATTCCCTGCATCATGTGGCTCACCACTTCTCCCCCACTGCTGTTTTGAGTTTGAATTTGACTGTAGCAGTTGGGGTAACATTCCCTGCATCATGTGACTCACTACCACTCCCCCCGACGCTGTTTTGAGTTTGAATTTGACTGTAGCAGTTGGGGTAACATTCCCTGCATCATGTGACTCACCACTTCTACCCCCACCGTTGTTTTGAGTTTGAATTTAACTTTGAATTTGACTGTAGCAGTTGGGGTAACATTCCCTGCATCATGTGATGTTCATGGGGTATGGCTGTCTCAGCACAATACTCAACATAACTGCAGAACTGATGTGGCTCAGGCATCCTGGTTTTAATTCCTTGAGGATCTGGCAATTGTCATATGCAAAGGGGTCATTACTTGAGGTCCTGCCTTACTAATTATGTGTTGCCCAACAACTAGAATTGTTATTTGTTTCTTTAGTTTGAGCAGGGTTTGATTTTTTTTTTTTCCTTTTTCCTCTTTTGTTTTGTTATCATTTTATGCCAGCAGACAGACACAGGTCTGTATACAGACACACACTTAAGAACAGAATACTGACAAAGTTTACCACTCGGTATCCAAATTGTACAAAAAAAAAGAGTGAGACACAAACACAGAATTAGACAGCATTGTTCATTGTAGCACTATTTGGAAATAAAAGAAACACGTTTGTGCATTTTTGAAGATCCTTCACATATTTCATTTGGAAAGATGGGCAAGGTCAGCTTCCTTTATTTTATTTCCTCTGTTTTTGAAAGGCAATTTTCTGCAATGTTCTGCCCCTTCACAGCCAGTGGAGTATGTATCTCCTTACAGTGCAAGGATCTGCAGGCCCCTGTGGCAGGGAATGGGCAGACAAAACCAATAATCCACTCTTAAGCAGAAAGATATTGCTGCAACCTTTGGACAGTTTTCAGAGTTGTGTATCACTGAGTATCATCTTTCCAGAATGAGCAAAACACTGTGCAGTCTTTGTTACCATTTTGTAATAAATTTGTAATAAATGTGCTCAGACTCAGGGAAGGGTCCAGAAAAGAGTTCCTGGGAGCATGGTGGTGGATCTGAACCCCTTCTTTCCCTGGAGGGGCCAGGCTGTGGGGAAGGAGGCATATCTAAGTTCACTACGGTTTTTGAGACCCAATGCAAGGAAACCGCAACCCGCCTAATGAAAAGAGGCTATAGCAGACAAATAATACAAAGAGCCCCAAAAATTGTCTCCGCTAAAAACCGTGACTCTTTGTTGTTAAAATCTGCTAGAAAAGCACAGTGTGAACGGGAATCATCTACCCCAGTCACATTTTCCACTACATACTCACCCCAATACAATCAGATTGTAGATATCCTCAAGAAGAACATCTCTATTTTACGACAAGACGAGACTCTATCTGGAATCCTGGATCAGGGTTTCAGATGTGTACCACGCAGAGGCAGATCATTGGGGGATCTACTATTGCCAAGTATGCTGCACCCTGATACTCCGCAGACCACCTGTAAGCTCAAGGGTTGCTACAAATGCGAAGACATTCGTTGCCCAATTTGCAAGTATGTGACCCACAACAAAAATACTTTCAGTGATAGTTCTGGGGCAAGAACTTATGAAATAGGTGATTACCTAAACTGTAACAGTGATCATGTAATTTATATTATCAGTTGCACTACTTGTAACCTGCTCTACGTGGGCTGCACTATAAGAAAATACAAACAACGTATTAGTGAGCACCTTGCGAGCATTAGAAAGCAACACAGATCCAACATATCGGGGGCAGCAAAACATTTTATTGAGACACATGGAGGGGATGTCAGCACCTTCAGCACATATGCTATCATAAAAGTTAAAAAAACCTCCGAGAGGAGGTGACTGGCACAAACAAGTCCTGCATAAGGAGGCAGAAATGATATTTCGTTTGGACACGAGGCATCCAAAGGGTCTGAACTATGGAAATGACCTACTTTACCATTATTTATAAATTCAGCATTTACTCTCACTTTACACATATACTGGAACCTATCCAGACACGTACACAATCAGTGGGAGTTCTTGTTTATGCTACACCTGTGCTCTTCAGGCACATGATCCATGACGTAGGGATCTTTTCATTGGCTGGTCACCTGTTTTTATTCGTTACAATGTCCATTTTCTACTAGACCATGATTAAGCGCAGTAGCGCGAAACGCGTAGGTCCTGCTATGCTAACCGCTAGATTTTAACATGCACGAATAAAAGTTAAATTTTAAACTTCTACGTCCAGGAGTGCCGACTTCAACACTTTCCTTCTTCAGCTAAGTTCACTACTGCTTGCTCAGTGTAAAGGGGTGTCACAGAGTGTGTCTAGGTGCAGCCACCAACAAATTGTATCCCACAGCTGTTGCCCAGAATTAGGCATAATGGTGCCATTAGGCAGCCTCAGAGGCATCCATGCATGCTGCCCCTGCTGTTCCCTGTCCATTTCCATTATTTTCTGAGGTTGTCAGGTTTTCACACGACCTTCCCTCTACCGAACTTAGGTCCCCTACAAAAATGCTCGAGTTTCCCATTGACTTCAATGGGGTTTGTTACTCAAAACGAGCACTCGAGTACTTGCTCATCACTAGTTGTAGTATATAGTAGTATTTATATGTTGTAGTATATAGTAGTATGTATATGTTTATGTTGTAGTATATAGTAGTATGTATATGTTGCAGTATGTATATGTTGTAGTATATAGTAGTATGTATATGTATTTGTTGTAGTATATAAGAGTATGTATATGTATATGGTGTAGTATATAGTGTATGTATATGTATATGTTGTAGTATATAGTAGTATGTATATGTTGCAGTATGTATATGTTGTAGTATATAGTAGTATGTATATGTATTTGTTGTAGTATATAAGCGGACGTTCCTGGGGTGCTTGTTTGGAGGGTCGCCCTCACCATGTCATAGATGGGACTTAGAGTGACGCGGATCCTTGGATTACATTGACGCTCAATCAGATTCTACAAACCTTAATGTGTTCTGGTCTTTAGGAGCGGTAACTCCCCTCCATGAAGACGCTGTGTCCTGCTCACACTAAAAGCATCTGTGCCTCTCCTGATCGCCCCGCGGCAACACCTGAGGGCGTCCACCGACGCAGCAAGAGCCTCATCAATATTTATCCCCCCATTTTATTAGGATGTCTAAAAATACGTCTCCTCTCCATCATATCTAGAAAGGAATCATCTGCTGGATGCGGAGATGTAGCAGAGCCAGGTGTAGTATGGAGCGCTGTACAACTGATACTAGTTAGGATAGCCCTGCCCAGATCCACTGAGCTCAGCTCTGCTACATCCCCGGACGGTAATCAGCCAGAGCCATGTCAGATAAATAAGTCACACCTGACTATTTTAAAGAGATGTAAATTACAAATCTATATAACTTCCCAGTACCAGTTGATCTGAAAAAGAAAAAAAAATCCCTTTTCTTTGAAGTAATTAATCATTTAAATGCCGTCCTTCATTGGGTTGATACAATGTGTGTGAACATGCACTGAAGCAGATTGGAGCTAACTCTATGGTATTTCCACGAAAGCCTAAAGAACATTCTAGTACCCGATGTCTATGGGTCTGAATGGAACAAAACTTTAGTAAAGTTACCAAACAGCAGTGATGTGGCTAGAAGGGTAAATAGCAGGGTCCGTTATAGTCAATGGTTCATCATTCTGAGGGTCCCCTGTGTATAGCAGCAATGTGGGTGGGGATGGGGCCTGTAACTAGTAGTGGATTATAATAGGGGCGTTTGGGGCGGCAGCCCGGGGCCCTGAGCTCCTGGGGGGGCCCATAACCACCCAATAAGACTTATACTTTCAGTGGTGTACTGTCTCCTGGCTACACTTCCACCATGGTTTGCAAAAAAAAACACAGTTTTTTTATGGCAATTTTGCACAAATCAGGACATCATGACATTATACTGTACTATGAACGCCAGGCTAGTGCCGCCATAGTTACAGTGGGGTGGGGGGGGCCCAGGCTTGGTGAACAGCCCGGGGCCTATGGTAAAGTTAATCCGCCCCTGACTATAACACTGTATACTGCTCACTGCCACATATTCTTCTAGAATCAATTACTGTATGAAGGGAAATATTATCCTTACACTATAGATACATTGTTTCCTTAAATATCATTACACTATAGATATATTGTTTTCTTATATATCATTACACTATAGATACATTGTTTTCTTATATATCATTACACTATAGATATATTGTTTTCTTATATATCATTACACTATAGATATATTGTTTTCTTATATATCATTACACTATAGATACATTGTGTCAATATATATCATAACACCATCGGGCCGCCATTGTTCGCGCTCTCCACATTGACGCTCCCATCTCCCATCATTAGAATTCAGCGCCGCTCCTGGTTAATCACTTTCTGCATTGAGGATTCTTACTTTCAGCTCTTCGTCTATAGAGGCAGTAATAATGTGAAGGGCTTGTCAGCCACGGGAGGCGGCCGTTGATTCGCTCTCATGGAGAAGACCATTAACCTGATACATAGCTTCACAATCACATCGCAGATTTATTTATTTAGTCAATGAGACTCTTAGAAAACGAAGATAATGGAGAAAAATCAATGTACAGATCACATTCCCTCTGTCAGTGATGTCAAATAGATGGGATTCAGCGGGTGCTCCAACACCAGGACCATCACGAGGCAGGATGACGCCTTATGCTATACTCCAGAGCTGCACTAACTATCCTGCTAGTGGGGTCACTATGTACATACATTACATTACTGAACTTGTACTGATCCTGTATTATACTCCAGAGCTGCACTAACTATCCTGCTAGTGGGGTCACTATGTACATACATTACATTACTGATCCTGAGTTACATCCTGTAATTCTTTTATTAGAAAAATATAAAAATTAACAAACAAGGCATATCTCGCCATAACTTAAACATATCAGTAAATTACATAATTAAATGACATATTATTAATCATAATTAACCATTATTACAGTATAAAAGCAAAACAAAATCACCATTAAATTTTTGCCACCAAGCCAGCCCAGCATTAATAGTAACTATTCATACAAAAAAAAAAAAAAAAAAAAAAAAAAGTCAATCCAGACAATTTAAGCCAAAAAACGTAAACTACAAAGCCATCTTCGGCTGTAATCATAAATAAAGAGAAGCCGTCCTGGCTAGAGAAAGAACAAAAACAAAACTCCCAAACCTGGGTTAAAAGTAAATAAACAAAACTATACATATATACACACACATACTGTATATACACACACACACACAAAAAAAAAAAAAAAGCCATCCAGGCGTAATTAAATAAAGCATATAACATATAATCATATAACCACAGATATTGTAAAAACATAAATCAATAAGAGGGGGGGAAAAAAAACTAAATACTAACTAACTGGTTATTCCAGCACAACACATGAGCCCGGCTGCCCTGAAAAATTAACACAGAACCTATACAACACTAATAACAGCAAAACAGAACACACAACTCTTATCTATTACCCACGTGCCCCACCACCTTCCCCTAGACCCCAGTGTGAGCTCAGTTCATAGAGTCAAAGTTCAGTCCATTTTTGGTGTCAGCTCCATTCAGTTCTCACCTTCCCACAGACCCCGCCCCCCATATCCCCCCTCCCAACCTATTCTGTATCCCCTCATATATACAATATATACAATGACTATAATGTCAATAAAGTTCATATGGCTTATTCAGCCATAACCCTGCCAACACTTATAACATAACATATATTAACATAAACATAGCACACCATAATAACATAACACAACAATATTATACAACATTATAATAAGGCCCAAGTTCGGTAGCCTGTAAGCCCTTTATACCTACTGCTGACCAGAAAAACAAAACAAAAATCTAAAATCTAAAGTGGCATGCACCAGCCCTCCACCGGGATCGGAGGATGGCAGACCGGGTACTAGAAATTTATAAACTATCCCTTACTATCTTACCCTGCTCTCCCCCTATCTCTAACCCTAAGTTTAAACTGACCCTACACACTTTCCCTACCACTGTCCCTACCTACTCTCTCCCTAACCAGAATTATGGTCCCTCACCCAGTGGGCTCAGTACCTAGGGCACAGCAAAAGAAAAACCACTCCAGAGGAGAGAAGCCCTACTTGTACCCAGCCTGCCATACTCCAAAGACCTGATCTTCCCAAGGTCACCAGTGATGTTCCTACAGACCTCCACCTCGGAGAGGACTCTACGCTGTGTAGATACTAGACACCGTGCGTTCCACGTGTGGTACCTAACCACTAAGCTGACTAGAAATAACGTGCAGCGATCTCGGCCACCCAGGTTCCTGAATGCCCCATAAGCCCACTCCGGATAGGTGAGACTGACCAACTGACTCCAACCTATGGAGGCGCCCACCCTGGTGTGAACCCCTATATTGAAGAGACAATGAAGCAGGAAATGATCCATGCTTTCCAGCGTATTACCACACTCCTCACAGGGACACCCCCGATCATCGGAGCTCCTGCACTTCAAGTTATCCCTTACATATAGCTTCCCCTGGAAGCAGCGCCAGGCCAAATCCCAAAACTTCTGAGGGATCCGTTTCGAGTTTAAAAGACTAAGCCCAACCTCTAGATCCTGGCCTGGGCAGTCCCTGAGCGCCAGGGGCTTCTGGAAATGGGTCAACAGAACCCTTTGGTCAAGGAATTTCCTCGACTGAGTCCTGATCTCCCACATTCCCACATCGACGTATCATCTTCAGAGTCGGGGTAGCGTAAGCCGGAAGATACCCATGGGGTGTACGAAGGTCCTTCACTCGCCCTCCTGTCTCCCATTCCTGGAAGAAAGGCCGAAACCATTCCCTGCAGGAGAGTACCCACGGAGGAGCCCTCTCTTTCCAGAGGTTTGCGATGTTAGCTTTCAAGAAGGTGTTCACTAAGAACACCACAGGGTTCACCATAGACAAACCCCCAAGTCTCCTCGTACGGTACGTAACCTCTCTCTTGACCAGGTTCAGCCTATTCCCCCATAACAGCTGGAAGAACAGGCTGTAGATTCTAGTATAGGAAGCCTCTGGCAAGATACATACACTGCCCAGGTAGATGAACAAAGGGAGCAGGTACGATTTGATCAGGTGTACCCTTTCCCTCAGGGTCAAAGACCAACCCTTCCACTGGTCCACCTTCTGAGCGGCATTCTGGAGCCTACCATCCCAGTTTTTAGTGGGGTAATCACCCTGACCGAATGTAATGCCTAGGATTTTTGCAGAGTCTTGGGGCCCTGGAAGGGTGTCCGGGAGATCAAACTTGGGATCTCCCCCTCCCAGCCAGAGACTTTCACACTTATCCGGGTTGATGCTGGACCCAGATGCCTCTGAGTAGCAGTCCACCTCCGACATTACCACATCGACCTCCTCTCTCTCGAGGATACGAAGATAGTGACATCATCAGCGTACGCTACCACTCTCAGGGTGGCTTCTGGCTCCTCCAGGCTCATCCCGACCCCTGCCAACGGTCCACAACCAACCCTCCTAAGGAAAGGGTCGATCACGAACACATACAACAGTGGGCTCAAAGGACAGCCCTGGCGAACACCAGACCCAACCTCAAAAGAGTGGCCAGACCAACCGTTCACCAGCGGGAAACTCTCTGCCCCTGCATACAAGATCTTAAGCCAATTGACAAAAGTAGCTGGTAGGCCATATCTCCGAAGGACAGACAAGATGTACTTGTGGTTCACCCAATCAAATGCTTTGGCCTGATCCAGGGACAGCAAGTACCCCTTCCAAAGACCCGCACTACTCCGCTCCACTGCCTCCCTGACACTATGGACAGCACTTAAGGTGCTTCGGCCTTCAACAGAGCAGTGCTGAGCCTCCGAAAGGAGCCGGGGTGCAAACTTCACCAGCCGATTAAACAGTATCTTGGCCAGAATCTTCCTGTCCGCATTGAGAAGAGCTATGGGTCTCCAATTCTCAATACGGCTCGAATCTTTACCCTTTGACAGAAGAATCAGGGCTGACCTCCTCATTGACCTCGGCAGAGTGCCCGAGGAAAGACACTCATTGAAGACCTCGGTCAAGAGGGGAACCAAGAGGTCCCTGAAGGTCTTATACCACTCAGATGTTAAGCCATCTGGACCTGGCGACTTTTTCAGGGCAAGCCCTTCAATCGCCAGTCTAACTTCCTCTTCCCTGATCTCTTCTGCCAAAACATCAAGAGAGGGATCTACCCCTGGCTCAGGAATGGTTTCAGCCAGGAAACCCGACATCACATCCCGATCTAGATCCTTCCTCCCCAAGAGGTGTGAGTAAGAGGATCTGACGACCTCCAGGATCCCTGATGTGGACCGGTTCAGAGATCCCGTACTATCAACCAGTCCAGTCACGATCTTACTACTCACTGACATCTTACAGTTTCTGTAGGGGTCGGGCGAGCGGTACCTCCCGAAATCCCTCTCAAAAACTAAAGATGCGTGCCTATCATACTGACACCTCATGAGCAAGGCTTTCACTCTGGAGATCTCCTCTCTACTACCTCCAGTCGAGACGAGATGCTCGAGTTTCCTCCTCAGGCCCTGATACACACGATACCTATTCAGGGACCTGTGGCTCGAGAGCTGGCGGAAGCACCTCGCAACCCGCTTCTTGAATATCTCCCACCACTCTGACTTACTACTATATAGGCCCAGTAGAGGTACCTGACTCTGAAGAAAATCCTCAAAGGACTGTCTTACCTCTGCTTCTTCCAGGAGGGACGAATTCAGCTTCCAGTAGCCTCTACCCATTCGGGGGGTCTCTGAAACATTCAGGGAAAACAAAATTAGACAGTGGTCGGAGAACTCCACCTCAACCACGGACACTGCGGAAGAGACGGCTTCCTCCTTTAAATAAAACCTGTCCAATCTAGACCTGCAGCTACCACGATGATAGGTGAAACCCGCGTGTCCCGAGGGGGTCCGGATGTGGGCATCCTCCAGGCGAGCCTCCCTAACTATACTAATCAGGGCCATGCTATCATAAGCCAGCTTGTCTTTGGCGCCTCTCCTGTCCTGAGACCTCGTGATAGTGTTCAAGTCTCCACCAAAGATCACCTGCCGACTCGTAAAAAGAAAGGGCTTAATCCTCATGAAGAGGCTTTTACGGTCCCACTTAGTTTGTGGGGCATAGATGTTAATGAGCCTGAGCTCTTGCCCCTTCATGAGGACATCCAAGATCAGGCACCTCCCCATTTCTAACTCGATAACCCGTCTGCATTCTACAGGAGCGGTAAAAAGGACAGCCACCCCACTATACGGCTCAGCCACAAGAGACCAGTGGGAAGGCCCACTCTCGCTTGGCTTTTACTAGCAAGGCTTGATTTGTTAAAATGTCGGCGTTAATACGACCGAGAAAATCAAAGGCTGCAAATCTAGCCGTATCCGACATAATGCTGGCACAGTTAATGGATGCCAGAGTCAATGGGGTGAGTGCCGCCATCATGGGTGATTGAGTTAAACAGCCTTACTTATTTACTTTTTCCCTTTCTTCTTACCCCCCTCCCCATCAGAGGATGACCCTTTAGACTTTTCTTTAATCCTTTTTAAGGATGTAGAAAAATCCATCCCTGGATCCTCATCTCCAGACCCTGGGGCCACCTGACCTCCTGAGGAAACTGCCTCTGGAGGAGCAGGCTCGGCGCCCCCTGGAAGCTCCTCCACCTCCAACTCCATACCCCCTTCTCCAAGGGTCTGGTACCTATTGGATAGAACGATCAGAGGGGGGTTAGTCGGGTCTTCCTTAGACACATGGCCCGTAACACCAGAGGAGGATTTAGAGGAAGCACCAGACTTCCCTTGACCCTGCCTCCTTTTGCCACACTTAGGTCTTTCATCTTGCCCTTTCCCACCATCCTCATCCAAACTTTCATATTGGGAGGAACTTGAGGAAACGGCCCTCTTGGCTTCTTCCTTATGAAGTCTCCTCATCTCTTCGCCTAACTCGGTATCCCCCAGAGCCTCAGCTGTTCTCTCTGAGCCAGCGCCAGGAGCAGGACCACTGACTACTCCTGCCACCAGGGAACTTCCAAGGTCCCTGCTCCTTCTGCGCTTCTCCTCTCGCCTGAGCTTAGAGGGGCTCTTGTTTTTCACCTTCTTCACTGGCCCTGGTGCCCCTTCTCCTTTGTTGGTTCCCTCCCCAGGTGAGGCAATCTCAAGGCTCTCCCCATCCTGGGCGGCCACAGCATTGGAAAATGAGCGGGGACACCGGCTAAACGGGTGACCAAGGTCACCACACAGGTTACAGCGAATCTGGCCACAGCTGGCAGCCAGATGACCCTCCGCACCGCACAATGCACAAATCAGTTTAGTACAATTTACTCTAAAGTAGGTGGGATCACCACACTTATGGCACAGCTTCGGCTGCCCCTGGTAAAAGACTTGGATTCTGTCGCGACCCAAGAAAGCAGCCGATGGTATGTGTGTGACAGTGTTCCCTGAACGTCGGAGACGGATGGAAAATGTCCAGGCCCCAGACCATATGCCATGCTCATCCAGATTTTTCTTGGGGACATCCGTCACTTCCCCAAACCTGCCTAGCCAGGTCATGATGTCATAACAAGAAAGTGACTCCTTACGTGTCAGAACGGTCACCTTCTTGACAGAACTCTGACGGGATACCGCCTTTACAGCGAAATCCCGCCACATGGGCTCATCCTTCACCAACTCGTGATTAGACCAGAAGAGCTCAAGTCCCTCTGGCTTCACAAAGCTGATGTCGAATTCAGAGGTACCGTAGGGGTGAATCAGGGCAAAGATGTCATTCGCCCTGAATCTCATCTGGAAGAGAAGCTCCACCACCTTTGCCCTGGATGGGCACGCATCACTGCCTCTCCATACCAGACGGACCACATTCCTACGGCCAACCTCCTGCACATTTGTAGGGAGGGACCAGGTTACCTCCCCATTTTGCTCTCGGAAAGCCCCAAGCCCATGTCTTTCTATATAGAAGAACAGGTCGACCTCCCGCCCCTCTACTTGGAGCGTTCTATCCCCTTTACGCAAAGCCTCCAGGAGGCGTCGTTGTAAGTTACCTTCCCCAGGGTTTAGAGATGAGGATCCCCTAGGACCCCCAGCAGTGACATTTGCATAGCTCCTGGAAGGAGCGGCCACCGCTGGGGGGGCAGCCGGACCACCCCCACTCCCCACAGAAACATTAGCAGAAATAATATTTACATTTACAGAATCAGAACCATCAGTAAACACATTAGAAGTAATCTCCTCCTGCCTAGCTATACTGGACTGACCCGGGTGTAATCTGGCTGGTTTTAGTATATTTCTGCTGCTGCTGGCTGTCACGCTGGCATCCCTGGCATCCTTGGGCTCATGGGACTTTGCAGCAGTCCTCCCTTTGGGAAATTGGGAGGAAGCTACTTTGTCACTGTGTTTGCCCTCAGCCTCAGCCAATACCCCTGCTTCAATTTCTTTAACAGCCAGCAGCATTGCTAGGTTGGTATCATCCGCACTCTTATGTCCATGTTCCTGCTGTACCAGTCCGGTAGCTGCCGAGGTGTTTTCTTGTGAAACGCCAACAGTTTTTACATTATCTTCAGCCCCACCGCAGCGCTGCAACTGAGCAGGGACAGGCACCGCGGATGAAGCTGCTGAGAGCGTCGCACCAGACGCCTGGACACTCCCCCCTCCGCCTGCAGAGGAGCATCTCTCAGCGCCAGACCCGCTATGGGAGCCGCCCGCTCCTTTGTCTCCACTGCAGCCCGGCCGCCCGAGCTCCACACCAGCCCTTGGTGCCCGGGCACTCCCCCCATGCCTGCAGAGGAGTGCGGTACACCACCAAAGCCCCCTGGTTGGAGGCATGCCACCTTGTCCGCAACTTTGTCCGGCCCCTCGGCCGTCCCTGCACTTGCACCAGCCTCACTACCTTGACAAGTGGGGCTGGCGCTCTCCGCCATCTTTACTGTTTTCTTCCCAGTGTTCTGGTCCCGCTCCACATTTGTAGAAGCAGAGACTGGCAGACCACCGGGGGCTGCTCCCTGAACTGACTTTGCAGCCGGCTCAGAGGGCACAAAAGGAACATAAACAAGATTTACTTGCTGTGATGGTTTTCTTGGTCTTTTCTTTGCAATTTTGTCTTCTCCCAAGTCGTCTCCAAAACTGAAATTATCCAAGTGCACCGGTGACTCCATGCTGATAATTTGGGCCATCAGCGCACCTCCGCCATCCTCCTCCTCACCAGCACTTTTATCGGATGATGGTAACGCCACCTGTGCTGCAGGAATGCTGGATTGGGACGTGTTCACACTCTGCACACTCTGTATTGGCTGTGATTCAGCTTCCACAGCTTCTCCACTTGCTGCCACAGAGACCTCAGCTGATTCAGCTTCCATGTCTTGCTCATCATCATCAGCATCATCACTGCTCTCTCCATCCGCTGAGCAATCACTCTCATCCTCCTCTCTCTTTGGGGACTTCATTTTAGTAAACCTGTCCTCATTCAGTAGCTTTTCCCTGAAGACATCGCTGCCCTCCAGGATGGCCATCCTCTGCAGCTCCAGCTCTCTCACCTCCTGCTGCAGAGTCTTGACCTTAGCTGACAGTCCAGGCTTTTGCTTTTTTGGGGCTGAGCTGACTCTGTGGTTAGCAAACTTCAGGTCTTCTCTTAACCCCTTCAGTCTCTTTCCCAGCTGCTCATACTCTGCAAGCTTTGCAGCTATCCTAGAGCCATAGGTGGCTGCAGACTCCCTGGGCCCCGGAGGTGGAGGTCAGGGGATCCATGCTGAAAACTCTCCCAGGAAGCTGCCACCTTCCTGGGGAAGCAGGTGGTGAATCAGCCTCTCTCCTCCTGGAAGTCTGGATGTGTGGAGCTCAGCAGCAAACACAGACACACCCAGTAACCACACCCTCCAGAGCTGCACTCACTATTCTGCTGGTGGGATCACTGTGTACATACATTACATTACTGATCCTGAGTTGTATAATACCCCAGAGCTGCACTCACTGTTCTTTACTATTACATAGAGGATAAGTCACATAGGTAAGTTTTTTCTTTATTCTCCATAGAGTTTACAGTTTGGTCACAGAGAGAAGATGCCGCAGATCCTCAGACATCCTCATTATCAGAAGTGCGGACGAGACACAAATTCTTCTGATACTAAATGATTATAAAGCCCTTGACCCTGATTAGGAAATGTAAGAACACTTGTGATACGCGCCGAGCCCCAACATGTATTTCTAGTCTAGAGAAAGATTATTATCAAGAATCCATTGGCGGCTCCAGTCTACCAGTTATGGGGATCAAGAGGAGTCCGACTTATCATCTCAGAAGACCTGGAGGTGTCGGGATTCCATTCCTTCCTATCTCAGGGTCAGCAGGTGTATGGCGTCCTATCTCAGGGTCAGTAGGGTTATGGTGTCCTATCTCAGGGTCAGCAGGGTTATGGTGTCCTATCTCAGGGTCAGCAGGTGTATGGCGTCCTATCTCAGGGTCAGCAGGTGTATGGCGTCCTATCTCAGGGTCAGCAGGGTTATGGCGTCCTATCTCAGGGTCAGCAGGGTTATGGCGTCCTATCTCAGGGTCAGCAGGATTATGGCGTCCTATCTCAGGGTCAGCAGGGTTATGGCGTCCTATCTCAGGGTCAGCAGGGTTATGGCCTCCTATCTCAGGGTCAGCAGGTTATGGCGTCCTATCTCAGGGTCAGCAGGGTTATGGCGTCCTATCTCAGGGTCAGCAGGGTTATGGGGTCCTATCTCAGGGTCAGCAGGGTTATGGCGTCCTATCTCAGGGTCAGCAGGGTTATGGTGTCCTATCTCAGGGTCAGCAGAGTTATGGCGTCCTATCTCAGGGTCAGTAGGGTTAGGGTGTCCTCTCTCAGCGTCAGTAGGGTTATGGTGTCCTATCTCAGGGTCAGTAGGGTTAGGGTGTCCTCTCTCAGCGTCAGTAGGGTTAGGGTGTCCTCTCTCAGCGTCAGTAGGGTTATGGTGTCCTCTCTCAGGGTCAGTAGGGTTATGGGGTCCAATCTAAGGGTCAGCAGGGTTATAGCCTCCTATCTCAGTGTCAGCAGGGTTATGGCGTCCTATCTCAGGGTAACATAAACTAGTGACAGAGAAGTAGAGCAGATTGAGGGATCACTTATATTGTTCTGTGCAGCTGATCCAGAGATCTCCTCCTGAATAATATGGACAAGTTCTCTCCATTATGTACATGAGCCCAGTAGTCCTGGATATTCATGAGAAGCAGAAAACTCCGCCACTCATTTCTCTCACTAGTTTATACTGTGCAGAGAAAACAACCCTCATGTTTTGGAGGTCACCAGGGAACTTCTATGGGTGTAAGGTTGGTTTTGAGCTTAAAAAATTTTTATGAGCGGTTTGAAGAGTAATTCATATACTGTATGGCGTCCATGTCAGGAAGTCCAGTATATACTATATCAATCATGTGACTATAAAGGTGGAAACCTTACAGTTTATTCTCTCATCAATAACAACAACCGGATCAGGAGCTAAAAATCACGTTAGGAAAACTGTAGGGACGGACTTAGAATCAGGTCTCAGTAATGAGGGATAACGTTATACGGGAACTAGGGACACATCTGGATTTAGATGGAACCCAACAAAAACAGTGGGACAGTGGGAATGTACATGACTATGGGACATTGTGATTTGGACAGCGAGCGATTTCCTGGAGGACACATTTCCTGGAGGACGAATTTCCTGGAGGACGGATTCCCTGGAGGACGGATTCATGGAGGACGCATTTCCTGGAGGACACATTTCCTGGAGGACGCTTTTCCTGGAGGACGAATTTCCTGGAGGACGGATTTTCTGGAGGACAGATTCCCTGGAGGACGGATTTTCTGGAGGACGCATTTCCTGGAGGACACATTTCCTGGAGGACGAATTTCCTGGAGGACGGATTCCCTGGAGGACGGATTTTCTGGAGCACGGATTCATGGAGGACGCATTTCCTGGAGGACACATTTCCTGGAGGACGCTTTTCCTGGAGGACGAATTTCCTGGAGGACGGATTTTCTGGAGGACAGATTCCCTGGAGGACGGATTTTCTGGAGGACGGATTCCTTGAGGACGGATTCTTTACATTAGAGAAATTTTAATACAAGTATTGATAGAAGCCGAGAGCGGGGATGATAATAATCCAATAATAATCCATCACTTTACAAGATGTCCCATAGAGTTGAGATCAGCAGAAATGACCTATTGTTACACTAAGTGTCTGACACAATAGAAAAGCTTCAATATTACTAATTGTCGAAATCAAAAGAAATCCTGCATTGTGCCTCGGAGTTCCCTAATAAGATAAATTATAAGATAATGAAGGAACCTCGTCCCATTATTAGGAGGATCCTGCATGTCCTGCAGGAAGTGGTCTTATCTCTCCAGTCTGACACAGTGCTCTCTGCTGCCACCTCTGTCCATGTCAGGAACTGTCCAGAGCAGCAGGAAATCCCCATAGAAAACCTCTCCTGCTCTGGACAGTTCCTGTCATGGACAGAGGTGGCAGCAGAGAGCACTGTGTCAGTCTGTGTCCATCTGAATGTCCGGGGTCCCCCTTTTAATTGTCTTTTCTTACATTTATTATCTCCTTATTTATTACAGACGTGTTTGGTCATCTATACTGCCTCCTCTCAGGATCTCACACAGCCTTGTTGTACTGGGTACTGGAGACTTCTCTGGCTGAACATGAACGTCCATCATCTATAACGTCTTTTTGTTGATATCTGTAATATCTTGATGGTCACATGATGGTACTACGGAGGTCACTCTGGGCGGTCAATGCCTGACTACTGG
Source organism: Dendropsophus ebraccatus (assembly GCF_027789765.1). NCBI lineage: Eukaryota > Metazoa > Chordata > Amphibia > Anura > Hylidae > Dendropsophus > Dendropsophus ebraccatus. Next base: position 5,361,961 of record NC_091462.1, read on the forward strand.
TGTCAAGGCTCCAAGACCTGGCGTTACACAGCATGGACTCTATATGACTGGCCTGGCTCTATATGTCTAGTATTCTCCTTCTGTCATCATGAAGTCATTGGAAATGGTTTTCTAGGGTCAAATCAATATACTTATCTAAGTTCTGGTGGGGACAGCGGTGAGACAGGAGTGATCCCTATCTTTTCTACCTCGGGGGGATGCCCACCAAATAATGTTCTACAAAGTACAATAAACCATCACTCTGTGACTGACAGGTGACGTCTGCATCTGGCCTGGACCACCAGGATGATTTCTTGCAGTTACAATTCATCTCTTCAGAACCTGCCGGACAGACATCTCAGGGTCCGCACATTTCCACCAACCTCCTTCCCTTCTTCCTACCTATAGGCTCTCATATACTAGGAATTCCACTGTTCTGTGTCATGTGCAGTAAAGTGAGGAGGTATGTGGGTTACCCCCTGTATGTAGGATGCCCCATATAGTAACACTGGCCCCTTCTATGACCCCCTCCATATAGAAATAATGGCCAATGATGGCCCCTTACTGTGTCCCCATATAGTAATAATGGCCCCCTACTGTGTCCCCATATAGTAATAATAGCCCCCTACTGTGTCCCCATATAGTAATAATAGCCCCCTACTGTGTCCCCATATAGTAATAACAGCCCCCTACTGTGTCCCCATATAGTAATAATAGCCCCCTACCGTGTCCCCATATAGTAATAATGGCCCCCTACTGTGTCCCCATATAGTAATAATAGCCCCCTACTGTGTCCCCATATAGTAATAATAGCCCCCTACTGTGTCCCCATATAGTAATAATGGCCCCCTACTGTGTCCCCATATAATAATAATAGCCCCCTACTGTGTCCCCATATAGTAATAATGGCCCCCTACTGTGTCCCCATATAATAATAATAGCCCCCTACTGTGTCCCCATATAGTAATAATAGCCGCCTACTGTGTCCCCATATAGTAATAATAGCCCCCTACTGTGTCCCCATATAGTAATAATAGCCCCCTACTGTGTCCCCATATAGTAATAATAGCCCCCTACTGTGTCCCCATATAGTAATAATGCCCCTGTTGTATACCTCAGTTGGAACATACTGTTCTAATGTTGCTGCCAGTTTCACCTACTATGATTGACCTGAGGTTATGGGGCTCGTGGAACCTTGTTTATTCTCCCGGACGTCCACGTACAACAAAATCGTGTTAATGGCAACCAAAAAACGGAGCGTTATTGGCCAGAACCCCAGAGACTCCAATAAAATATATATGGTCCATTCTCTGCCCGGCTGAGTGTCCGGCGATTCTCCACGTCCGGAAGGTTCTAATCCTGTAGTTAAAGTGACTGTCTGGACTAACTGACTCCCAACTGACTGTGGCCTCCATGGACCAGGCGGCGGGGGTCCCCACTCCTATCTGTCACTGTGCAGCGGTGGGGGTCCCCACTCCTATCTGTCTCTGTACAGTGTGGGGGGGTCCCCACTCCTATCTGTCTCTGTGTAGCGGCGGCGGTCCCCACTCCTATCTGTCACTGTGCAGCGGTGGGGGTCCCCACTCCTATCTGTCACTGTGCAGCGGTGGGGGTCCCCACTCCTATCTGTCACTGTGCAGCGGTGGGGGTCCCCACTCCTATCTGTCACTGTGCAGCGGTGGTGGTCCCCACTCCTATCTGTCTCTGTACAGTGTGGGGGGGGGTCCCCACTCCTATCTGTCTCTGTACAGTGTGGGGGGGTCCCCACTCCTATCTGTCACTGTGCAGCGGTGGGGGTCCCCACTCCTATCTGTCTCTGTACAGTGTGGGGGGGGTCCCCACTCCTATCTGTCTCTGTGTAGCGGCGGCGGTCCCCACTCCTATCTGTCACTGTGCAGTGGTGGGGGTTCCCACTCCTATCTGTCACTGTGCAGCGGTGGGGGTCCCCACTCCTATCTGTCTCTGTGGGGGTCCCCACTCCTATCTGTCACTGTGCAGCGGTGGGGGTCCCCACTCCTATCTGTCACTGTGCAGCGGTGGTGGTCCCCACTCCTATCTGTCTCTGTACAGTGTGGGGGGGGGTCCCCACTCCTATCTGTCTCTGTACAGTGTGGGGGGGTCCCCACTCCTATCTGTCACTGTGCAGCGGTGGGGGTCCCCACTCCTATCTGTCTCTGTACAGTGTGGGGGGGGTCCCCACTCCTATCTGTCTCTGTGTAGCGGCGGCGGTCCCCACTCCTATCTGTCACTGTGCAGTGGTGGGGGTTCCCACTCCTATCTGTCACTGTGCAGCGGTGGGGGTCCCCACTCCTATCTGTCTCTGTGGGGGTCCCCACTCCTATCTGTCACTGTGCAGCGGTGGGGGTCCCCACTCCTATCTGTCACTGTGCAGCGGTGGGGGTCCCCACTCCTATCTGTCACTGTGCAGCGGTGGGGGTCCCCACTCCTATCTGTCTCTGTGGGGGTCCCCACTCCTATCTGTCACTGTGCAGCGGTGGGGGTCCCCACTCCTATCTGTCACTGTGCAGCGGTGGGGGTCCCCACTCCTATCTGTCACTGTGCAGCGGTGGGGGTCCCCACTCCTATCTGTCTCTGTACAGTGTGGGGGGGTCCCCACTCCTATCTGTCACTGTGCAGCGGTGGGGGTCCCCACTTCTATCTGTCTCTGTGGGGGTCCCCACTCCTATCTGTCTCTGTCCTTATGATGCAGTGATATATAAACAGCAGTAAGTGCTCCTTCCATCTCTCCTCTGGAATCACCCACCAGGATCGCTCTCCGCTCGCCACATTCCCCTCACTAAACAATTCTCGCCCAAACTTGTCATTTCTTTTCATGAAAAATCGTCCTGTTTGCGAGCACTTTAATTACTAAATGCTGATGCCCTTTGTTTTATGGCGGCGCTCATCCCGGTGATTGATGACAACTAATATCTCCCACTATGACTTAAACTTACAGCAAATGGATCTAATCTTCCAGAAAGTTAGATACAGAACAAGAAGACGCGGAAAGTCGGAAGGGAAAATAGATGAGCTCCGGCGGAGTCATTAGGAAGGGAATCTGTTGGCTCGGACTGACTGCTAATATACATAGAAGTATGGAGGCGGGAGGCGCTGTATACCTCCTATGTCATTGAGTCACCTCCTGTATACATTTAGAGTCCTGGGAAGAGTTCACTTCATAAAAGGACTTTGATGGAGTCCAGAGGGGAAAACGCAGAGGTAGAAGTGGCATCCAGACTCCAGAGGGGACCAAATGGACATAGGAAGTACCCCATGTTATATACGAGAGAATAGGAGGAGGCCATGTTATATACGAAAGAATAGGAGGGGGCCATGTTATATACGAGAGAATAGGAGGGGGCCATGTTATATACGAGAGAATAGGAGGGGGCCATGTTATATACGAGAGAATAGGAGGAGGCCATGTTATATACGAGAGAATAGGAAGAGGCCATGTTATATACGAGAGAATAGGAGGAGGCCATGTTATATACGAAAGAATAGGAGGGGGCCATGTTATATACGAGAGAATAGGAGGAGGCCATGTTATATACCACAGAATAGGAGGGGGCCATGTTATATACGAGAGAATAGGAGGGGGCCATGTTATATACGAAAGAATAGGAGGGGGCCATGTTATATACGAGAGAATAGGAGGGGGCCATGTTATATACGAGAGAATAGGAGGGGGCCATGTTATATACGAGAGAATAGGAGGGGGCCATGTTATATACCACAGAATAGGAGGGGGCCATGTTATATACGAGAGAATAGGAGGGGGCCATGTTATATACGAGAGAATAGGAGGAGGCCATGTTATATACGAGAGAATAGGAGGGGGCCATGTTATATACCACAGAATAGGAGGGAGCCATGTTATATACGAGAGAATAGGAGGGGGCCATGTTATATACGAGAGAATAGGAGGGGGCCATGTTATATACCACAGAATAGGAGGGAGCCATGTTATATACGAGAGAATAGGAGGAGGCCATGTTATATACGAGAGAATAGGAGGAGGCCATGTTATATACCACAGAATAGGAGGGAGCCATGTTATATACGAGAGAATAGGAGGGGGCCATGTTATATACGAGAGAATAGGAGGGGGCCATGTTATATACGAGAGAATAGGAGGGGGCCATGTTATATACCACAGAATAGGAGGGAGCCATGTTATATACGAGAGAATAGGAGGGGGCCATGTTATATACCACAGAATAGGAGGGGGCCATGTTATATACGAGAGAATAGGAGGGGGCCATGTTATATACAAGAGAATAGGAGGGGGCCATGTTATATACGAGAGAATAGGAGGGGGCCATGTTATATACGAGAGAATAGGAGGGGGCCATGTTATATACGAGAGAATAGGAGGGGGCCATGTTATATACCACAGAATAGGAGGGAGCCATGTTATATACGAGAGAATAGGAGGGGGCCATGTTATATACCACAGAATAGGAGGGGGCCATGTTATATACGAGAGAATAGGAGGAGGCCATGTTATATACGAGAGAATAGGAGGGGGCCATGTTATATACGAGAGAATAGGAGGGGGCCATGTTATATACGAAAGAATAGGAGGGGGCCATGTTATATATGAGAGAATAGGAGGAGGCCATGTTATATACCACAGCATAGGAGGGGGCCATGTTATATACGAAAGAATAGGAGGGGGCCATGTTATAGATTCCAGGGACTCGGGGAGGATGCAATAGAAGGACCACTTGTAGTGAAGATCTATAGACCCCTAGAAGTGTCTGTGCCCTCCACATCAATATCATGGAGACGCTGAATGGGACTCCAAAAATGTCTGCACTGCGGCCGTGAAAGGGGGAAAATTGGCCTATACAATGGTTAGGTAGGTGGTCGGTGTCACAGTAACCTCCACATAACTAATACCAATCGGATACTTGAACTGTTCATGTCGTCCTTTATTGGGAACACTGGGCAAACACCCACAGGGCAGGGAGAACCTTGTGTTAATGACTTTTCCAAGAACTGAATACAGTTTCCATTAAGGAGAAGATACGTAATGTGCAGGGTTTATCATTACACAAAGTTTGGTTACAGATCAGCTCTTCTCCACCATTGTGACCCATGTTCCGATGCATCAACTTTGCAAAGATCTCAGAAGACGTGTTATATTAATGCAACTGCATGGAACTGGGAAATAAGGAAATTTCACCCACTCTTACCTGCACTGCCTTATTTATAAAGATGGCCGGACCATAAGAACAATGACTCCATTTTGTCTCGCACCCCCTCCGGATAGTGTGTAAGCTCATGTATGCGAGCAGGGACCTCACTCCTCATGTATGGATAGATATATGTGGATCTCTGTAACGTCTATTTTTGTCTATGTATGTACCCCCAGAATTGTAAAGTGCTGCGGAATCTGTTGGCGCTATATAAATGAGAAATTATTATATTATTACAAGGTCGAGGTCTCATGTCTATGGCTGCGGCTCTGGTCACTGAACAATGCAGCAGCACAGCTCAGTGAGTGCACGTCTTGTGTTCAGCTGATCCCCAGCTCTGGGGGTGCTGGTTTTTCTCGTGGAGATCCAGCTAAAATAAGAAAGTGCACCATGGGTAAAAAGTATGCAAATTAGCTGCCCTCTACAAGGAAGCAAACTGCCTCACCAGTGCCACCTTCAGGTATCTCCCTGTAAGTCAATGTCCGACCCATTAAAGAGCTGTCAGACTGGATTTCGGCCAAAGCAGGACCACCGGGACCACTGAGGGTTTGGTAATAATATTATTGAAGTTTATGGAATGAGTAAGAGGTTTCATTTCAAGAGGGAGAGGCTGGCCTCCTGGCCTGGTCTATTAATATCAAACAAAAGAATTGGACCGAAAATGTCATCTTTGATGAGAAGAATTAACTATTTGTAGGCCGGACCTCGAGGATCCACCCCGAGCCATTTGTAGAGTATAGGGGATTCCCGATGGACCCAAGCAAATGCTTTCTGAACGTCAACTTAATAGCATCAGTTGTTGTCTGGGAGAATGTGGGTGAGAAATGATATTAGTCGCTGACTGAATGTTGTCTGTCAGAAGGGGATAAAGCCAGTCCGGGTGGGGAGGTTAAAAGCTTCATGCGAGACGCTAATCTGGTAGAATGAAAGGTTGTAAATAATTTGTAGTCAACGTTTAAGATGGAAAATGGGCGAAGGTTACGGCAGCGAGCGTCGGCTTAGTCATGTTTAGTCGTGGTGGTGATGTTAGTTGTGGAGGGTCCCGGGTCATTAGGTGGTCAGTGAGGGAATAATATAAGGAGTGAATATGTGTAGTATAAGGTATCAAAGAATAAAGTATAAAGAATATGGGGGGAGGGATGATACAGACTTACAGTATACCGGGATGAGCAGGGAGCCCTCCTCCTCTACATACAGCAGTCTATGTCTTACAGTAGATGGGCGGGGAGGCATTGTACATTGTATGTGAAGTCACTGGGGGGAGGGCAACTTACATTATCAGTACTTAAAGGAGTCCCCCCCACACCTTCTTCTCTTACAGGAGATCGTTGTGGGGTGGGGGGGTGTAATATATTATATTTCACAGTACAGAGCGGGTGACCAGTCAGGTAGCGTTCCATGGCCCCTTTGCCCCTGTCCCCATATCCTGAATTCCCGCCTGATCTGGTTCTTACCTGTCTGACCTCTTAGGAGTTTCTGGTTTTGACCCTTTGGCACCTCTTCTGGCATCTCTCCGGTTTCCGGCGTTGCACCCACACATACCCCTTATCTTATGGAGGGGTAAGAAGTGTAACTCTTGGGATTCCCTCATCCACAAGGCATACGGCAAGGCGCTGTCCTCATGGAGTATACACTGGTATATATTACATCATTCCACCTGACTCTCATATATCAAAGTCTTTCCCCAAACTTTTCCATGGCGGTGGTGACATTCAGCAGAGCGACGCCATCCGCCCACACTGCTTTCATTTCCTACAGATGTTATTAGCAGGTGATATTGGGCCGATCAATAATCTGATATTTAGGAACAATGCCGCGGTTATTGCCGCTTTATGAAAATCATTACTAATTACGGAGCGTTCGGCTTGTCTCTCTCCGCTCTTTCTTCCCTCGGCAAATATAATAAAAGTCCTTCAGAGAAACAAAGTGCACGGCTCACCGCTGAGAAAAGTATTCCTACTCCCAGCATGGAGCAAACCCACATAGGTTATTGATATGCCGAGCAGCGGCCATTAAGCCGGCCCAGATGTCTGCGCTCACGCGTGTGCACACGGCTCAGCACACTTCCTCCGCCCAGCAACAGACAGGTGAAATGTTTATTTGTTTCCATTACTGAATCCTGAACTGGGTCACAATCCGGTGCGATAAACCTCAAAATAGTCCTTCCCTGCCAGGGACTGGAGGATTATACCGACAAGGCGGGGACCATCTGAAGGTTTTTTTTTTGTTGCTAATAAATACAGCGCAATGAAGAGGAAAATGAGATTCCTCCTCCCGAATATCTTACTTATCTGCACTTGCTAAATATCTTATGCTAATTATAGCTCCTAGCAAGAAATATGGAAGCGATTGACGGCTGGTGCGCAATGTTTGTGGAATACTCGAGGACTGCGCTGGAGATGGCAATGTTTGTAATTACTATTATTTCCTACATAGCAATCATAATTATTTCATAAGACAATGCAATCCTGCTGGAATCACTGAGGTCTGACACACAAGGAGTCGCCCAGCTCGCTTCCTGTATAATCACTTTCTATAAGATGCTAATGGAGGCATGAGTAAATCATAGGGCTGGCATAAGGTACCCTAGGCAAATAAGACGTATGGCGTCCTGCCTCTCCCATAATAGCTGCCCCAGTAGGTAGATAAGTGCCCCCTGTAGGTAGATAAGTGCCACTGAGTAGGTAGATAAGTGCCACTGAGTAGGTAGATAAGTGCCCCCTGTAGGTGGATAAGTGCTACTCAGTAGATAGATAAGTGCCACTCAATAGGTAGATAGATGCACCCAGTAGGTAGATAAGTGCTCCCTGTAGGTAACTAAGTGCCACTCAATAGGTAGATAATTGCCACTCAATAGGTAGATAAGTGCTCCCTGTAGGTAGATAGGTGCCCCCAGTAGGTAGATAAGTGCCACTCAATAGGCAGATAAATGCCCCCAGTAATTAGATAAATGCCCCCTGTAGGTAGATAGATGCCCCCAGTAATTAGATAAATGCCCCTTGTAGGTAGATAGGTGCCCCCAGTAGGTAGATAAGTGCCACTCAATAGGTAGATATATGCCCCCAGTAATTAGATAATTGCCCCCTGTAGGTAGATCGATGCCCCCAGTAATTATACAAATGCCCCCTGTAGGTAGATAGGTGCCCCCAGTAGGTAGATAAGTGCCACTCAATAGGTAGATAGATGCCCCCAGTAGGTAGATAAGTGCCCCCTGCAGATAAATAGGTTCCCCCTGTAGGAAGATAGGTGCTCCCTGCAGGTAGATAGGTGGCACCAGTAGGTAGTGTGCGCCTAAACCAGTGCAGAGGTCTTTCATTATTCCTGACATCTTGTTAGTTGCAGGTCCAAGGCAGCCTCCCATCTACAGTGTAAGCTTTTTTACTGTATCCATCCTTACCTTACTGCTGTATCCATCCTTACCTACCTGCTTTATCCACCCTTACCATACTGCTGTATCCATCCTTACCTACCTGCTTTATCCACCCTTACCATACTGCTGTATCCACCCTTACCTTACTGCTTTATCCATCCTTACCTTCCTGCTGTATCCACCCTTACCCTCCTGCTGTGTCCATCCTTACCTTGCTGCTGTATCCATCCTTACCTTGCTGCTGTATCCACCCTTACCTTGCTGCTGTATCCACCCTTACCTTGCTGCTGTATCCATCCTTACCTTTCTGCTGTATCCACCCTTACCTTATTGCTTTACCCACGCTTATTTTCCTGCTGTATCCACCCTTATTTTCCTGCTGTATCAGTCCTTACCTTTCTGCTGTATCCACCCTTACCTTACTGCTGTACCCACCCTTACTTGTACCACTATCTTTAGCTGCTGTGTGTGCTGGTTACCTCTCACTATGCTCTGTCACGCATAGAGGGTTATATGACGGGATCAGTATCTTTCCTGGCATAATCTAGGACTTGATATCTTAACACCCATGCGTCATATATTGTAAGAGGACTAGAAGGCGTTAGATGCAGGAGAGCAGTCGTGTCCTGCTCGGGGAACCTAGAGGTGGCACATGCTTCACCGTTTCCTGCACTATCCTTGTAACAGTGAACTATGTTTTTTAGACTTTATCACCATAATATTTTTATTTATATATATATATTATTTATTATGATGATTTTTATTTATAACAAGTGTTCGGGTTCGGCAACATTCTCAGAGCCTGATTGCTACATTCTCAAAACCTGATTGCTCAGAATTTGACTTCCACTGCCTGGAGAAGTTATAGTCTATGACTGTGTCCATGTTTTCCAGGACCCCCTAGGGCAGCATCCAACCTCTCCAGATGCCGGGAGTCAGATACCAAGTGGCTTCGGACAACATTGCCAAACCCAAATATTTTGGCAACTCCACTCCACACTACTTATAATGTATCAGGCCATTACTGGAATGCCATGGAGTCTAAAAGATGGTTTCTTAGTTGTTGTTTTTTTTATTTTTAGAATTATTTTTTTTTGTTATAGGACTAAAGAACCGTAAGGAAATGAGCGCAGTCCCGGCGGGGTTCCCATCCAAATAGCGCATAATGTTAATTTAATGTTTGGAAATTAAATACGATGGCTCTGACCTCAAGGTTCGGTGCACTGGGGCCCGGATGCCTCCCGGTTAATACAAATTGTTTTAATGCTCTTCGTAATCTTTTCCCCCCGTACCGATCCCCGCCATTAATTGTTGTGCGAGTCTCTGCACTCGGTGGGATAGTATGGAAATGATCCTCACATCAGATGTTGCGCTATTTATTCCGTAGGCTTTAAAAGCTTTTAATTATTCCCTAAAGTTCTCCTCTCACAAAGGCTTTTTTATTTACGTCTCCGGATTGTAAATGAACAAGAACGTTTATTATTAAAAAAAAAAAACGGTTTGCCGAACTTTAAAGCGACGCCGTCTCAGGGCTGCGCTCCAACGTGGGGAGAAAAAAACGGAGGAAGCGCCGATAAATATGGTGTCGGCCATCTCTGACTGTGCCGGCCGGGAAATATGATGATGGTTGTGCTGGGACCCTCGGAGGTCGGCGCACGGAGGAGATTTACTCCACCTAGGATGAGAGCCGAAAGCTTCAGGCCGTTACGGTGGCCGTTTTATCTTTGTTTTTTGTACATTTAGCAGCCGCGGCCTCTTGTTTGTTCACAATCAGATGCAATTCTCAGTAGTGGAAGGGTCAGAGAGACGTGAGTGAATATAATTAGTCATTTTCTGTATATCCCCATATGGATACTATAGCCAGTGGCGTCCGCGCCTTCCATCACACGGAGCCATCATCTTCTATCTGTACGCCGCTCATCACATACGGTTTGTTGTTGCCATGAGGATATTATTCCCTACCAGCACGCTTGTAGGATCTCGCTGCCATACAGTACCACACAGTTTTCTGCCATGATCTGCTAATACCCAGATACTCTGCCTCTACAGTGTAGAAGATTTTTATGCTGACACGGGGGCATTCTTTACTGTAAGAGCAGTGACACTATGGAGCTCTCTATAGATTCTTTACTGTAAGAGCAGTGACACTATGGAGCTCTCTATAGATTCTTTACTGTAAGAGCAGTGACACCATGGAGCTCTCTATAAATTATTTACTGTAAGAGCAGTGACACTATGGAGCTCTCTATAGATTCTTTACTGTAAGAGCAGTGACACCATGGAGCGCACTATATTTTTTACTGTAAGAGCAGTGACATTATAGAGCTCTCTATAGATTCTTTCCTGTAAGAGCAGTGATACTATGGAGCTCTCTATAGATTCTTTCCTGTAAGAGCAGTGACACTATGGAGCTCTCAATATTCTTTACTTTAAGAGCAGTGACACTATGGAGGTCTCTATAGATTCTTTCCTGTAAGAGCAGTGACACTATGGAACTCTCAATATTCTTTACTTTAAGAGCAGTGACACTATGGAGGTCTCTATAGATTCTTTTCTATAAGAACAGTGACTCTATGAAGCTCTCTATAGATTATTTACTGTAAGAGCAGTGACACTATGGAGCTCTCAATAGATTCTTTACTTTAAGAGCAGTGCATTAGAGCATTCTCTATAGATCCTTTCCTATAGGACGACTGACTCTATGGAGCTCTCTATATTCTTTTCTGTAAGAGCAATGACACTATGGAGCTCTCTATATTCTTTGCTGTAAGAGCATTGACACTATGGAGCTCTCTATATTCTTTGCTGTAAGAACAGTGACACTATGGAGCTCTCTATAGATTCTTTTCTATAGAAACAGTGACTATGAGGCTCCCTATAGATTATTTACTGTAAGAGCAGTGACACTATGGAGCTCTCAATAGAGCATTCTCTATAGATCCTTTCCTATAGGAAGAGTGACTCTATTGAGCTCTCTATATTCTTTGCTGTAAGAGCAGTGATTTCATGGAGCTCTCAATAGATTATTTACTCTTAGGTCATTGAGACTATGGAACTGTCTATAGATTATTTAATATAAAAGTAGTGACTCTATGGAGCTCTCTATAGATTCTTTACTGTAAGAGCCATGAGCCCATGGAGATCACTATAGATTCTTTATTGTAAGAGCAGTGTATCTATGGAGCTCTGTACAGATTCTTTACTGTAAGAGCAGTGTATCTATAGAGCTTTCTATAGATTATTTACTGTAGGAGCAGTAGGACCACAGAACTCTGTATACAGTAGATCCTTTAAGAGCAGTGAGTTTATAAAGCTCTGTATACCAGGACTGCAGATCTGTATGGAGCACCATATGGCGGCACACTGAGTGCCCTCATAGCATGCGGCAGATATCAGACCTCCCTGGCTGTGATGTAGAATCCCGTCTTACACAGAACATCACTGAGGATTCTCAGACACTTCGAGCAGCGATTCATTTCAGATAATTGGTTCCCTGATTATACGTTTCTGCAGAACATATAATTACACGGGATGAACGCCTATTTACTTATTTTTTACGCCTTCCCCTTTAAACAGAGAATTATTAATTGAACATTCTTCCTCTTTCTTGGTTTGTTTCTTCGTGGCGTCCACACACCTGCGCGCCGCGGCATTTTAATTAACCTTTAAGTGGTAATTACGCGAATGGCGAGGCGCCAAAGAAATTACTTTATTTTAATCATTTCATACAGATGTTCAGAAGCCAAATAATCAATAGCCAATCCAAACACCACAGACTGCGGCTTCAGCAAACAGCAACCACCAAATACGCCTCAAAGTCCGTGACTCATTATCTGCGAAGCAAAAATCTTTGCTTTATTTTGCTTTAACTCTTCCCTGAAATTACACAGATCTTTATTTTTTTATGGTTTATTATACTCAGCAAGACTGATACATTGTGTCACATCTGGGGCAGGCCCTCAGGGGCGGAGCAGGACCTCAGGGGCGGAGCATGACACAAAGGTTAATTAACACCAACCAGAGGGAGAGCTCCTGTGCCATGCCCCGCCCCCTCAGACTCAGCACTAGAAGAAAAAACACAATGTATCAGTATCAGTTTTGCCCAGATACAAGGGAGTATGACGGTATCGAGATGACGGTATCGTTTGTGATGTATGGACTAAACTGCCCAGGATGCAAATCACCTAAATAAAATCTGAGCAGACACTGAACAAGCAGAGAATACATTAATTCAGAAGCCTGCAATGATGTGACTCTACCAGCAGAATAGTGAGTGCAGCTCTGGAGTATAATACAGGATGTAACTCAGGATCAGTAATGTAATGTATGTACACAGTGACCCCACCAGCAGAATAGTGAGTGCAGCTCTGGAGTATAATACAGGATGTAACTCAGGATCAGTAATGTATGTACACAGTGACCCCACCAGCAGAATAGTGAGTGCAGCTCTGGAGTATAATACAGGATGTAACTCAGGATCAGTAATGTATGTACATAGTGACCCCACCAGCAGAATAGTGAGTGCAGCTCTGGAGTATAATACAGGATGTAACTCAGGATCAGTAATGTAATGTATGTACACAGTGACCCCACCAGCAGAATAGTGACTGCAGCTCTGGAGTATAATACAAGATGTAACTCAGGATCAGTAATGTATGTACACAGTGACCCCACCAGCAGAATAGTGTGTGCAGCTCTGAAGTATAATACAATAAGTAACTCAGGATTAGTAATGTAATGTATGTACACAGTGACCCCACCAGCAGAATAGTGAGTGCAGCTCTGGAGTATAATACAGGATGTAACTCAGGATCAGTAATGTATGTACATAGTGACCCCACCAGCAGAATAGTGAGTGCAGCTCTGGAGTATAATACAGGATGTAACTCAGGATCAGTAATGTAATGTATGTACACAGTGACCCCACCAGCAGAATAGTGAGTGCAGCTCTGGAGTATAATACAGGATGTAACTCAGGATCAGTAATGTATGTACACAGTGACCCCACCAGCAGAATAGTGTGTGCAGCTCTGAAGTATAATACAATAAGTAACTCAGGATCAGTAATGTAATGTAATGTATGTACACAGTGACCCCACCAGCAGAATAGTGAGTGCAGCTCTGCAGTATAATACAGGATGTAACTCAGGATCAGTAATGTATGTACACAGTGACCTCACCAGCAGAATAGTGAGTGCAGCTCTGGAGTATAATACAGGATGTAAGCAATCATTTACTGTACTGCACCAGAATCCTGGCTGCGGTATACAGCTATGGGGAATAGACTAGGTACGATGTGACCAGCCCGTAGCTCTCAGTCTATATTAGGATTTCTTATACAGACATCTGGCTATGGAAGAAGAAAAAAAAAAAAGAAAAGAAAAGAAAAGAAACAAGCTGACATGAATATTCCTATTAATACGGCAGCTGTAGCGGCTTTTACCTCCAGATACATTTTTTATTGTTTGGCTTCATTTGCACGGCCGACTGTTTCCGTTTTATAGAAGATTGAGAACAGACAATTTCTTATCTTTTTTCCTCATTTTATAGCGTCTTGCCGCCGCGGTGGGGGGTAAAACAAATCAATGGACGTCTGAACATTTCTCTGCTTTATTTTACCCAGAAAGCCATAAATTAGTCCTACAAGAAGCGGCTCTCATCTCATGTTCTTGGGATATTGCCAGTCCGGCCCGCTAGATTTATTTCCGAATAAATTGTCAATTTTCAGAACATTTTAAATGGGAAAAAATATTAAAAGTTCCATTTCTAGCAGGAGATTATGTAAAACTGCAGCGAGTGCTTCATATCTGCGGCCGGGGCTGATCCTCACAACAACAGGAGGGGGGCCGCTCTGATTTATTGTTTTTTTTTTTATTTTTTATTTTATTGGTTTCTCCATTTTTTGGAATATGTCCACAGATAATAAAGAACTTCATCCAGATGTCGACCCTAAATATCATTCAAATCGTACTCTAACACATTAACCCTTTCCTAGCCCACTGCAATCAAGTATATTTGCACTTTCTGGGAACTTTTCAGGACGTGTTGTCCAGGAGCAGAACCACCGGCCATTAAAGGAGAAGTCCAGGGTCGGCCTTTTTTTAAAAAAAATAGCTGGGGAAGAGGTGGCTGTACATAACAGCATGCACCTACCCCCCCCCCCCCCCCCAACTGTAGCACTAATGACTAGAGATGAGTGAACCTGGAGCAGCTGGAGTCCATCCGAACCCGAACGGCATGTGATTAGCGGTGGCTGCTGAAGTTGGATAAAGCCCTAAGGCTACGTGGGAATCATGGATATAGTCATTGGCTGTATCCATGTTCTCCAGACAACCTTAGAGCTTTATCCAAGTTCAGCAGCCCCCCGCTAATCAAATGCCGAATGTTCGGGTTTGGATCGACTCAACCCGGTTCGCTCATCTCTACTAATGACGTATACCATCGCTCTGGGTCCCCCGGCCACTTCCTAGTCCAAGCAGGGACCCAGGTTGTGACGTGTCAGCCCTGGCCGACTTCTAACGTGTCATGACCCAGCAGGGGCAGAACACAAAGCAGTGTCTCTGTGTTTGTGTCACACTCTGATGCCCCCCCTATCCTCACTATAGACTTCTATGGCCAGCTGTAACTTTGTCTCTTAGTGAGACAATCCTTTTTGTGAATTTCAGTAGTTTTTACTGAGTTACTGATACATTTATGAGTTGGAGAGAGGAGGAAAGAAGCCTGAGAAGTGCGGATGAAGTTATTTGTCTGTAATAAGGTAAGCAGATCTTTACTCCATTCTCCCCACAGTGAAGGTGATCTGCCAGCCAGCGAGCACCCTGCTCTCTACTGATCCCTGATCTGCCTACTGACTGGTGACTCTTCCTTTTGCAGGAGATTCTGACTAATAATTCCCCGTCATATTCCAAGGAATAGAGCAATTGCGTCTAACAGGCAGCACCAAAGCACCGGCTCTCTTCTTCTGGAAGAGCGTTACTTTGTGTTATTCCCAATGGAGCTTTGCATGGCCTCATGGACTATAAGACTTCACACGCAGGTTAGGTACAAATATACATAAAAAAAAAAAAAAACAAGCAAAAAAGTTTCCATAGATTGTGCTGAGTGGATGAAGCTTTGGCTCCTTCCTGTGGGCACAATCCTTACGTAGCACTGGATCCACCCTCTAAGACCCTCCGAGACCCTCCGTGCAGTCAGTTGATTTTCTAAAAGAAAAATATAAGACAAAAAACCGACTGTCGATCATTTTGGTGTTTTATATCAGTGCAGACCCGGCAGGTTCCATCCGTCTTTTAGAAAACCTAAAAGGCCAAACCCCCGATGTTGAGGCTTCAAACAGAACATCACTGTCAGCTAAAAATGTCAGATAAAGGGGAAAAAAGGAAAAGAAAAGAGAAATGACCCAGTCTAATGACGGAAACCCTCCTTAAACTCCGCATCAATATTTCATAGGTGGCGGATATTTCATGCGCTCCAATTGAAGAAGCAAAAAGTTCTGGAGAATTGCTTCAAGCTTCCTCGCAGCCGATCCCTGGGAAGGTTTCATCTTTTTCAATAACTTGATGCATTTTTCAATCTTCGGTCCGTCGTCCCCTTAGATGAGAAGTCAGGATTTCATATTCACAGGGAAAACGTTTCCTTGCTTGTGGTTCAAGGAGAAACTTTTAGAGTTTTATAAGTGACCTAAATAAAAAAAGTGCAGAGAGCGGCGGCTAATCTCCTGGCTGCTTCAGTCACGTTCAGCTGGGTCTGGCCATCAGTAACTATTACAAACCCAAAAAGTTTCCCAGAGAATATAAAAAATAATTCAGTTTGTAGTCTCTATCCAGGTTTTCTAGGACTCTGTAGGACGGCATCCAACTTCTCCAGACGACAAGGACAAGGCCAAAGGACAAGGCCAAATGTTCAGGTTTGGAGAAGGTCGATGAACCTGAACAGTTCAGCAATTCCGCTCAGCACTACATATGTTCAGATCAAGAGTCAATAGAAGTACCGAAGAAGAGGATCACAGTGGAGAAGGGGTGGCTGGGAAAACAACTGCGGCGGGGGAGCAGAACAGGTAAGTATGCCTGCTTCTTATCTCCTCTGCAGCTCGGGCAATGGGAAGAGATGGATCAAAACAGTAGCTGTCCACAGCAACCAGCAAAGCCTCTGGAGTAGGATGGTTTACCAGTGCCAACCACTTTACACACAAGACCTGTTCCATAGTCCCAGCCAATGATGGTGAAGGACCCTATGTGGTGTTGGGCGCCATAGTGTTGGTGTTTAGCCATCGTTACCTCGTGCGGACTGGCCGTCTAAACACTTTGCAGCAGGGACTGGAAAGTGATATAAATAACAATCTTCTTTACATTCAATATATATAAAAAAGCAACAAAACAAGATTTACCCCCCAAATCTGCCTGCAATCTAGGAGATGGATGGGCGCGGTATGAGAAGTCATGACACGGCAGAGTTTTTCTTCATTACCTCGGGCTGCGGCCGTCACTTGTAAGTAACTCATTCCTTATAGTCAGAATTATTGATCCCTGAGAAAAGCCAAGAAATGTTGTCGATATTGTCTGTCCACGGTGTTAATGCAATGCGCTCTTATTCTCCATGAGCAGAAAATAAAGCAGATCCGCAGCGCTCACTCCACTATTACACCTTTTATCTCCTCTTCAAAAATTCTGCCAAATAGATTTTCCCCGTCGATGATGAACTTTAGATTCTTCAATACATCATTTAACTCAGCTATAAATTATATAGTTTTATAGTTCGAGCCCTGGAGGCAAAAGCGGCCGCCGTGTCTCCTCATTACTAAACGGGGTTATAACAATGTGACTGGGAACTCAAGAGCCTAACAGTGCAGTATATATATATACACACCATATCAATCCTTACATTAACTAAACACCTGCAGTGTTTAACTAATATTGTATTCTGCTGCTGCTGGGGTCACTGTGTATATACATTACATTACTGATCCTGCACTGATCCTGTATTATACTCCAGAGCTGTAATCAGTACCCTGCTGGTGTGGTCACTGTGTACATACATTACATTACTGATCCTGCACTGATCCTGTATTATACTCCAGAGCTGCACTCACTATTCTGCTGGTGGGGTCACTGTGTACATACATTACATTACTGATCCTGAGTTACATCCTATATTATACTCCAGAGCTGCACTCACTATTCTGCTGGTGGGGTCACTGTGTACATACATTACATTACTGATCCTGAGTTACATCCTGTATTATACCCCAGAGCTGCACTCACCATTCTGCTGGTGAGGTCACTGTGCACTTACATTATATTACTGATCCTGCAGTTATTGTGGTGTACGCTCAACCGGTCAACTTGCTAGATGGTGAGGTGTGACGCCTCTCTTGTGGTGGTTGGTTGGGATGTAGCTCAGCCATTGGTGCACAGGTCCTAAAAGCAATAACCCTTTAGTTACCTACAGCTGTGCAATACTTAGGTATACAATATACATACTAGCGACATCTAGTGGCAAAACTTAGGTACTACTTCATTACCACGTTTACTTTGAAGTACAGACTTTTGCGACGGGTGTAAAGACAAGAAACACCTGTGGTGGGACATCACATTATCTTTACACCAATAATTATCACATTTTTAGCTTTGGGAATCCATTGAATCATCTTTAGATCGGACCAAATACTGATTTTTAGCTCCGACCCCGGGACATTGTTAGTATCAGCTAATGAGTCGTATAAGATTTATGTAACGACTGGAGTTTTGTTCCACTGGACGACCACTAAAGTCGCTTGAAGTAGCAGGAAGATTCAGCACTCGGAAGGATTTGCCTTTAGACAAATGTATTCAGCTGAAGCAACTGTTCCCAGTGCCGAGTCTTCCCGCTACTTCAGCTCTATTATCTTTATGCACCGGGTCCTGGGCTGAGTGCCGATCCTCTCATTGCACTGCTACCCCTGGCTTGGCTTGCTAGCGATGGCGGGCGAGGTGCAGCTGGAGACAACATAGGCTGGTCAGCAGGCAGGAAGGCAGCAGGAAGCATGGACAGGACTTATGGAGCAGGGGACATGGGCAGAAGAGCTGGGACCACTATGCTTAGGGTAGCAATAGAAGAGGCTCCAACAGGGAGGTCAGGACAGGGGCAGATATTTATAGGGAGGAGGTGTAATGTGATAACCAATTAAGGCTATGTTCACACTACGTAATACTATGGCCGTAGTTCTCGCCGCAGAACTACGGCCGTAGTTTTGCAGTGTGTGACATACATCGTGTGTACACACATCGTATGCGCTCCGGCCAGGATCCCATGCGGCGCCGGAACAAAACTGACATGTCAGTTTTCTGCGGACGGAATTCAGTGAATTCCGGCGGCAGAAAGACCTGTCAGTTCACACAGTAAAGCGAGCGGCTCCGGCCGCTTGCCTCACTGTGGGCTATGGGAAGCTCTGATGCGGGCGCACGCTGATGCGCCCGTATCAGAGCTCTGCGACTGGAGATGATCCGGCCAGAGACCGGCTGTTCCATGACCCGGCCGTGGTGTGAACATAGCCTAAGGGTGCACTGCTCCCTAGGAGGCAGGGATGCCCATGCCAGTCAGGAGAGCGAGTGAGGCGCCCTGAATGTGGGCTCTGGCGTCCAATGAGGGCCGGGGGAGCAGCTGCAGCAGTGACCTGTACTTACAATTCTTTTTCCTTTGATAATTTTTGTATTTTTGGTGGCTTTCTCGTCACTTTGGTAATAACCCCAGAAAGTTTTTGGGACTCTTTGCGGCGTCCCCTGGTCCTCTTGGGGCTGTGATAGGTGAGGTGTGGTAATAGAGGAGTGCAGTATATCCACCATCCCATTAATCCCATCCGGCTAGAATAATAGCGGCTGGTAATGGAGAGGACAGCTGCACCTCCAGCGCGGCAGCCATCCATCCCATTCAAACACTGCTGAAAAAGCGTCCCCCGGAGGAGGATAACGTCTCCCATGGAAGCCGGCAGCAATCTGCAGCAGCTGGGCTTTATAAGACACTTCATTTAATGCAGATTCCGAGTTCATTCAGACGACTTAATGGTTTTCTTACATTTAACATCTGTCCTTTCTCCGCCCGACAAGAAGAGTCGCTGGTAATGGGGCCGACCAGATTGTAATGACATGGAATGAAGAAGTCCTCCTGTCTCCTTACTCCTTTCTTTTTTTTTTCTCTCCTCATTTAAAGTCACTTTGTTAGAAGACGACGACGAGGAGACTTGTAACCACATGATTATTGTCGCCTGCGATCGCTAAGACGAACATTCATCTCTGAAATGGCCCTGTGGGGGGGGGGGGGGGGGGGGGAGGGGGAGGAGACTGGTGACTGACGGGAGATTGTGGTGCTCGGTTACTGAGGCTCCGGATGCAAAGTCGGCAAAAACTTACTAATGTTTACACAAAGGCATCTGTGGTCTGCGGCATGCGCAGGAAGGGGGGGCAAGGATAGCCTGGAAGCATGGTCACATGACATAATGTTACTACGCATGAAATACAGCATTTAACTCCCAGCGGCTCCAGAACCAGGAGCAGTGCTATTTATGTGAATGGTATACGATGTCACTGATGATTACAGTATAGCAGTGCTATTTATGTGTACAGTACAGCGGTGCTATTTATGTGCATTATATATGATGTCACTAATGATTATAGTATAGCAGTAATATTTATGTGTACAGTACAGCAGTGCTATTTATGTGTACGGTATAGTGTGGTGTCCCATTAGGGGTGTTACTGTTGTTCACACCCTTCGCAAAAGTCTGTACTTTTTGTGGTCTTATTGCAGCCAAAGTAGTATTAAGGGATGACCACTAGATGTCGCCATATTATGTATTGAAGTCTAGAAGCTGCACAGCTGAAGTGTCTCAAAGGATTATTGTATTTATGTGTACCAGAATCTGCGAACCAGTAGAATCTTTACTTTCTTCTGTCCTATCACCTCTTCCCTTTCTGCTCTTCTGTCGCACTCTTTCAACCCAACCACAGCGCACCTTACACTCTGGATAGGAAGTTAGTACCTTGGGTGCAGGAGGAGTCTTAGTTGAGCTTCTGTGGAAAAAGGATGCAGCTCAGATAGCTCTCCACAGTCGTCCTACCTGCGCCCTGGCCCTCTGCCAGGTCCCCGCAAAGAAGAGGAGTTAGTCTTAGTCAGTGCCCTGCATGGGTAGGACACAGGACAGTGCTCTCTTACAAACTTCTTTCTTTAATTGCCTATACCCTGCATGATGCAGCAATAAACCTTTCCAGGAGAGGACTAGTCGAAAGATCATCTCAACCCACACAGAGGACTAGGAGTAACAGTGCAGGACAGTATCCACTAAAGAACCAAAGAGCTAGGAACTGATCCAGGTGGAGCAAAGTTACTGAAAAGTCTAGGAACCCCATCTCACAGCGCGAGTGTCAGCGAGGGAACCCTCAGCACTCTGCTCATCCCAGGTAAAAAGGTCTGGGGCCTGTGTCACCCATTAGTACGGTTCAGCCAAAGCTAGTGTGCATAAGGTGGTGTGAAGACTATAGGAAAAGGTCAATGCATGGGCACAGGTTGTCTTCCTCTTCTTCTTCTACAAGTATTCCTCTGTATTATCCAACATCCCGGCAGAGCACATTAC
Organism: Dendropsophus ebraccatus; assembly: GCF_027789765.1. Lineage (NCBI taxonomy): Eukaryota > Metazoa > Chordata > Amphibia > Anura > Hylidae > Dendropsophus > Dendropsophus ebraccatus. The sequence goes on from NC_091462.1 coordinate 5,383,118, forward strand.
TACTTGGGTTGAGACTCTCACGGCATCCTCCTCTGTACTACACGACCTCAGTACAACTCTATCAACTCTACTACATCCTACTCAGCACTTATCACACAGATCTGGTGGTTTTACGTCTCAGTATTTATTGGAACTTTATCAGGTGTACAGTATATCCGAGCTCATCTGTATTACCTGCTGCACATTTGCCGATAGTAAATCAAGTCAACGTTATCTACAGAGTCTGTGATTACTCACCACCACCTGCACAGCAGATACACCGCAACCTTGGGACACTTCCCCTATCTGTGGGTGGCGGGGCCTACTATCCGGCAGGGTCATTACACCGCTCTGACCACCTGTGACTGTATCATCCGTGACTACACTATCCCAAGGGATCCGGCAGCAACCCGAGAGGACACCGACCACAGGGGAGAAGGGTACAACCGGCCTTACACCCTAAAAGCAGGCGTGCCATCCCACCTGTGTGCCCCCCAGGCACTGGCGTCACATGACAAAACCCTGAGGGCCGGCTGTATCTCGGCCATCCACCATAGGAGTGGCGTCACACTTCCATCTAGCAAGTAACCGGCCGTCCCACCGCTACAACATCATCCGGGGGTCACCATAGAACAATGGCACCGATGGCACCGAAGCATTGTAATAATTGTTCTTGAAATGTTTCTTTCTACTAGGCCAGGTCCAAATAGTGACCCCGATGTCCCATATCGTGTAAACAATAACCATAGCTAGAAGTGGCCTGGCTGTACTGACACATCCATATATACTGAGTGTGCACCTCTTATATACAGCGCTGCGTACAGTAGGGAATCTTCCCGGAACAATCATACAATATTCATCTTTCTGGCAGTAATTTGCGCGGCTGCCGCTATTCAATATTTGATGGTGTGTATCCTCCATAACTACGAGGAACACCATCAAAGTGATTTTCTGTATAGTCCGGGCTCCTCTGAACGTCTCCATAAACGTCCTCACCTCTCCGCTCATTCCAATAACCTCTATTTATAAAAAAGCCTGAGAACTCTCACTGTATTCATCAGGAATGGGGAAACCCGGGAATAAGGCGGTCGGAGCGGCGAGAGCTCGGAGACCCTGGACCGCTGCCTGTGGGGGTCCCCGGTGCCCAATATCCCCGACATCCTATACGTCCTGTGTGATGTGCAGCCCACAGCGCTCGCTCATAGATGTCATTTATGTTTCCACTAAATCTCTTTAGGTCTTTGGGACTTCTTCTTCTTCTTCTTCTTCTCTTTTTAAAGCCTTGAAGAGAAATGGCAGAAAGTGAAGTGCAGCGTCTCTACGAGCTGATACTTTCCTTCTTCTTATAGTCGCTTCTGTGATATTATCTACAGGAATGTTCTGGAATACAGGGCACTAATGGGGAAAAGGTTTTAGGGTACTATTACACGGAACAATAATCGGCCAATATCGCTCCGTGTAATAAATATAACGATCAGCCGATGACAGTGATCATCGGCTGATCGTTGATATAGGTTAGAACCTATAATTGTCGGGCGCCAACCGCGCACCGCTACGTGTAATAGCGGTGCGCGTCTGGCAAATGACAATCTACATTACCTATCCATGCTCCAGGGCTGCTCCTGCGGTCCGCTTCTCTCTGGGTCCCGCGCACTCTAGCTTCAGAGCGGCCTGTCAGCTGTCAGCCAATCACAGGCCGCGGCAGTTCCAGCCTATGATTGACTGAGCGGCCTGTCAGCTGACAGGCCGCTCTGAAGCGAGAGAGAAGCGGACCGCAGGAGCAGCCCTGGAGCATGGATAGGTAAAGTATATAGTTTAAGCAAGTAATAGGCCCAGTAAACGGCGCTAGATCAGCGCTTGTTTACAGGTATTATCGGGCCCCCATCGGCCCATGTAATATCACCCTTACAGACGCACCAACCTGACCACGTCTGAGGTTAAGGGCTCGTTCCCACTGAGCAAAAGCAGCTGAATTTCTGCGCTGAATCAGCGCTGAAATTTCAGCCGTTAAAATAGGTGCAGAGCTAATTTCCATTGTGTTGAATGGAAATTCTGCTCTGCAGTTCACACAGTGGAATTTCCGCACTGAACTAATCCGCTTTCCGCCAGAAGAATGAACATGTTCATTCTTCCGCTAGCGGAAGCCTATACAAATCAATGGGGCTCTGATTTTCTGTTTCAGCGCGGATTCAGCGCGGAATACAAGCGTAATACAAGCGGAAATTACTCGCTGAATCAGCGCGGAAATGGGGAAAAGGGGGGGGAGGAGGATTCTAGTATATGTTCTGGTATAGTCTAGTTTACTCACCAAATACTCGCTGAATTTCAGCGCTGAATGCATGCGGATTCAGCGCGGATTCCTCGAGTATTCCGCACTGAATTTGTCAAGAGCTGATTACGAGCTGAACACTTTCCTAGCAGAATACGCAGGGATTCTGCTTACATTCTGCTTATATTCTGCTCGGAATTCAGCGTCAGTTGATTTCAGGCGGAAATATTTCCTTGCGTAATCCGCTCCTTTTGCTCTGTGTGAACGTAGCCTATGTGAGTAATGCTGTTACTGTAGAGACATCTGCCCCTTCCCAGCTTTATAACGGCAGAAGCCGGCTTCCAACCCAGTCCCCGACTGTCATTTCTAGCAGTCAGCTAATCTAACAGGCCTGATAGCACCTGGATGTTCTCAGAACCGCTAATGCAGGTGGTGCAGGAGAGTCCTGGGGTAACAAGGGAAGGGGGCTTAAAGGGGCTATCCAGTGCTACAAAAACATGGCCACTTTCTTTCAGAGACAACACGACTCTTGTCTCCAGTTCAGGTGCAGTTTGCGATTAAGCTCCATTCACTTCAATGGAACGGAGCAGCAAAACCCCGCCCCAAGCTGGAGACAAGAGTGGTGCTGTCTCTGGAAGAAAGTGGCCACGTATTTGTAGTGCTGGAGAACCCCTTTAGTAATTGCTGCTGCTCTGGACAGTTCCTGACATGGACAGAGGTGGCAGCAGAGAGCACTGTGTCAGACTAGAGAATACACCACTTCTTGCAGGACATACAGCAGCTGATAAGTACTGAAAGACCAAAGATTTTTTTAAATAGAAGAAAATTACAAAACGGAATAACTGTATTTCTGGTACTAGTTGATTTATTTATTTTTTATTGCTTTTCACCGGAGTTCCCCTTTAAACCTGGAGGCATTAAGCAATAGTATGCAAGCAAGCATTGGATAAAGCCGTACTGGCTTACTATCTCAGGGGGTATGGATTCCGCAGGTCAGGCGCAGATTTCCCAGCCCAGGGAATGTTTTTACAGTATGTTGCATTTAGTGTAGCCTCCCTAGCTTCCTCTAACTTAGCTGGTGTGCACCCAGCCGCTGGGAATATACTCAGCTCTATGATTTTCTGTATAGTCCGGGCTCCTCTGAACGTCTCCATAAACGTCCTCACCTCTCCGCTCATTCCAATAACCTCTATTTATAAAAAAGCCTGAGAAATCTCACTGTATTCATCAGGAATGAGGAAACCCGGGAATAAGGCGGCCGGAGCGGCGAGAGAATGGGAAATGCTGTCATATCATGGCCACTATCTGCATCTGGGGCTCCAAGATGGACAGAGTGAAGCGTGCCGTTATGTACAAGGAACCCCGCAAGGACGGAAAAGGTGTTCCGGATATCCCTACCTTGCTGCGGGCAGCCTTTGTATGTGCAACAGAAGTAAGGCTCTGCGGGCCGGTCCATGTCTCGCCTGTTCCTCCTCCCCCTCTGGAGGGGTCCGAGCTGGGACAAGTGGGACAGCTCCATCCCTTACAACTGGCACACTCCCTGGTTCTACGGAGACGTCGTCAGGTTTGTGAGGGAACACCAACTGGAGGGACTCAAGCCCGACTTGTGGAAGCCAAAGACTGTCCTCAAGCTCATCAGAGCACAGGACACTATGGAGCTCGTTCCAGGGCTCACTGCGGCCACCGCAGAGACTGTTTGGGCTAATGTGGCTTCGGCAAAGTTGACCAACGGGCACAAGGACTTGTCATGGATGGCCATTCAGGGGGGACTGCCTTTAAGGTCATTCATGCACGCCCGCAACCTGTGCAACCCCCGGTACTGCCCCGCCGGTGCTCCTTCACGGAGGAAACATCTTTGCACCTCTTTTGGCAGTGTACGTTTGCTCAGGGCCTGTTGGACGCCCTGGAACTTGAACTCAGTGACAGTGTACCCAGGAATAGGCGGACGCACTGTGCGGTGCTGTACGGCCTGTTCCCTGGAAATTACGGCGATGAGGCAACGCGGGAGGCCTGGCGCCTTATGAACTGTTTTAAGGACGCTATATTGCCAGGAACCGCCTCATTGTGAAGAAGGAGAGGATGTCCTTTCTGGACTGCCGCAGAGACTATTCCATCATGGACAGATCGGACCAGGAAGAAGAGGATTGATACCCCTCTCCTTCCCCCTCTCCCCTTGTGTTGTGTTGTATTTCAATAAAGCTTTGGGCCTGTGATCTCCCCTCCCTACCCCCTCTTTCCCAACCCCCCTTACCCCATCACTTGTCTGTATTGCTTTATTGTTTGTTGTTATTAGGATGTTTAGGTATGCGGGAATGTTAGTGTAGCGGGTGGTACGATGTATAGCGTAGGGAGCCTGTATGTTGTACCATTACGCTGAGTATGTATTGTCTTATTTATTGGGCTGCGTTGCGTCGCGCTTTATGTATGCTTGATGACGACTGATTGTAATAAAGTTTTATTCAATAAAAAAAAAAATCATGGTAACCCCTGCTACATCTGTACAGTCAACTGAAGCAAACTTTTCGACCCACCCAGGAGAGGTGCAATAGAGGCCCTATAACTTCATAGCCCAATAAGAGGGGCAGTACCATAAAAGACACATGGAGGAGGGGGGATATGTTACAGGTTTTGCAATAGAAACTTTTAAATGAACTTTTGACCGAAGGCAAAATCCTCACCTCTGTCTGATGCAAGGATAGCAGCCGCATCTGAGCTGCAGGAGAGTGTCTAATTCCCTATGGCCAAATAAGAAGCAGCAGTACTATAAATTGCGCACTGTAGGGCTGGCTTCACAGTCTGTGTTATGTGCTGACCACAAAGGACAAGTACAAATAGGGCTATGCGTAATAAGATTTATTTACTGCTGTTTAGTTAACAATCACTAATATTCAGCAGAGGTGATGAGTATCCAAAAATAGAAATATATTCAATAATATGCAAAAAGTTGTCCAGGTAAAACCAGTGTCTGTTTGTCCTGTACGTTTCTAGATATTTTAGCTATAGTCACTACGATCCGTGTAGCGTTCAGTCAACTTGACCCCTGTCGGTCATAAAAGTCTCCAACAGCTAATGAGGAGTTGTGACCCCTGTCGGTTACTGCAGCCTACAAGCGGCTAAAATCATATGCAAACACCTGTACTCTTATATAGAGTTATGACCCCTGTCGGTCAGTACAGCCTCACACGGCTTCAAATCATATGCAAAAACACCTGTACTCAACGCGTTTCCGTCAATTGTAACATAGACATCATCAGGAGTATTAGGTGAAATATATGCAACAGTAATCCTTATGCAAAGTGTAGTTATTATAATGGACACAGTGGTCCCAGCGGCCGTACTCACTATCCCTTGAGGGTAGGACAAGGAACATATGGAAGCGGTTACGCATAGCCCTATTTGTACTTGTCCTTTGTGTTATATTACGTTGCGAGGGCCTGGCTATCTATATGGTGTTATGTATATACACTGGTACCTTCATTTATTGATTTAATAGACATGGCTGGTTTTGTTTCGGAAACAGTTGATGTTGACAGTTGGTTATCTGAGGCCAAGGAAGTATTCTCAGAAAAAACATACGTGCAACCTAAATACACCCCCTCCCTAAAAGCTGCTTTCAAGGAACTGACTTACTGCCATAAACAGTACATCACTTCGTGGTGGGAAGTCCAGTCCTTTGAAAACTATATTAAGAATAAGATCATCCCACATGGTTTAAGGAATCCGATACTGCCAGCACACAGACTACGCTCCCCTACAGTAACTTAAGGAACAGAAAGAAATTACACTTAAATTTAATACAGACCCAGAATTCACAACTAAAGAGGCACAACTCAAATCATCCATTGAACGCTATCAAAACCTGTCTACTATAACCCAGATGATTGTGTTGCCATGAGACAGTGGCAAATCGGTTATAAAATCCATAGACAGATGTGTCCAGGGCCTAGATGGAATGGGCAAGGGGAGAAGAGGACCTTCAGGACGTCTCCTGGGGTTCTTTCCCCTAGCACAGACCGGGCAGGCAGAAACAAATAACTTAACATCCCGGGCCATGCGTGGCCACCAATACACCCTGGACAGGAGCTCCTGAGTACCCCTAATACCTGGATGACCAGCTAGAACCGAGCAATGTGTCTCCTCCAAAACTTTCAACCTGAGAGACAGAGGTACAAAGTGTTTGCCTTCCGGAAGGGCTTTAGGAGCAGATTCTTGGGCTGCTTCAATAAGTGGAGAAAGATCGGAGGAGACGGCTGCTAGAACAACTCCTGGGGAGAGGATGTTCTCAGGTTCAGTATCTGCTGGTTCAGGGGAGCCAAAACTTCTAGATAACGCGTCAGCTTTGACATTCTTTGTACCAGGCCTGTAAGTGACCACAAAATTAAAACGAGAAAAAAATAATGCCCAACGAGCCTGACGAAAGTTTAACCTTTTGGCAGAGTCTAAATAAATGAGATTCTTATGGTCTGTAATAACTGTAATCTGGTGAACTGCACCTTCCAAAAAATGCCTCCACTCCTCAAATGCCCACTTGATAGCAAGTAACTCGCGATTCCCAATGTCATAATTGCGTTCAGTTTCTGAGAACTTTTTAGAGAAGAAGGCGCAGGGTCTGAGATGGGTCAGAGTGGATGGACCTTGTGACCACACTACCCCCACTCCAAACTCAGAAGCATCAACTTCTACAATAAAAGGACGAGTCAGATCAGGCTGAATGAGGACCGGTGCAGAGGAAAATGAGGCCTTCAGAGTAGCAAATGCCGTTAGGGCAGATGTGGTCCAGGCGCTCACATCTGCCCCCTTCCTGGTTAGATCTGTTAAGGGTTTTGCGATTACTGAAATTTTTTTATAAAACTTGCGGTAATAATTAGAAAAAACAAGGAATCGTTGTAAGGCCTTTAAAGTGGTAGGTTGTGCCCATTCAGTAATCGCTTTCACCTTAACTGGATCCATTTGCAAATCCTGAGGTGTAATGATATAACCAAGAAAAAAAAAATTTTTGTACCCCAAACAAACACTTTTCAAATTTTGCGAACAATTTATTATCTCTGAGACGATATAATACTGTACGTAAATGAGAACACAGTGGGATTCCCAGTCAGGTGAAAAAATGAGAATATCATCAAGATATATAACCACACATGTACCAATTATATCCTAAAAGATCGAATTCATAAAGTCCTGAAACACTGCAGGGGCGTTACAGAGCCCAAAAGGCATCACCAGGTATTCATAATGACCAAGAGGTGTATTAAAAGCAGTCTTCCACTCATCCCCTTCCCGGATGCAAATAAGATTGTATGCCCCCCGGAGATCCAGCTTGGAAAACCATTGGGCCCCTGCAACCTGGTTGAGAAGGTCAGGGATGAGAGGAAGTGCATACTGGTTCCTTACCGTAATTTTATTAAGCTCTCGGTAGTCTATGCAAGGTCTGAGTCCACCATCTTTCTTCTCCACAAAAAAGAACCCTGCCCCTGTAGGTGACTCAGATGGTCTAATATGCCCCTTCGCTAGACTATCGTGTATGTATTCTTTTAAAGACTCTCTCTCAGGTACCGTGAGGTTATAGATTCACCCTTCAGGTAACTTAGCGTTGGGTAACAAATCAATCTTACAGTCCCATTCACGATGTGGAGGTAAAATCTCAGATAACTACTTAGAAAACACATCAGAGAAATCCGCAATGTATTCAGGTAATTGATCATTAACACACACAGAGGTATTCAAACTAAGCTGTTTTATGTGACCGGCACACTGAGGACTCAACCTGACCAGGTCTAACGTCTCCCAATCAAATACAAGGTTGTGTTCCCTCAACCAGGGTAGGCCTAGTATTATGTCCACTGACAAATTCTTCATTACCAAGAACGAACAGGTTTCTGAGGGCAAAGCTCCTACCGTGAGGTGCAATTTTGGAGTAGCAAACGTCACCTGACCTGCATGCAGAGGGTTGGAGTCAACCCCAGAGACCTGGATAGAAGGAGAAAGCGGTACAAAAGAATTGACAATCTTAGTGGCAAAGTCTAAATTTATGAAATTGGCTGCAGCGCCAGAATCCACAAATGCTAGCCCTGTACAGGAGAGCGAGTGATACTCTAGAGTACAGGGCAGCAACAACTTATTAGCTTTAGAGACTACTTGAGCTTCCAGACTGTCTATGAGTTGGAGTCTCCCTGCTGTGGTACCTTTATTATTTGCAGGAAGTCGGGAACAGGTAGCAACCCAGTGATCTGAACCACCACAATCCAGGCATAGATCTAAAACGGAAATCCCTCCGCTCCTGAGGAGTCATAGTATCCATCTCCATGGGTTCAGCAGAAGGCTGAAACACAGTGCTGGCTAATGACGATGGAGGGGAGTGGACGGGACTAGACCTGTTGGAATACCTGGCCCTCAGGCGCCGATCCGCACGGATTGCCAAGGACATGGCCTCTTCAAGGGTTCTTGGCTCAGGATGGGCTATGAGTAGGTCTTTTAATGAGTCAGAGAGGCCAGCCAGAAACAGATCCTTTAGGGCCCGATCATTCCACCCAGACTCAGTACAGTACTGACGAAACTGTGAGCAGTAGTCTTCTGCCAAGCTCTGGCCTTGTCGAAGTGACATCAATTGGGATACGGCATGAGCTGTACGGTCTGGTTCATCATATAGCAGACCTAGGGCAGAAAAGAAAGCCTCCAAAGTCTGTCGGGTTGGGGAGTCAGAGGGTAGAGAAAACGCCCAGTTCTGGGGATCTCCTCTTAGTCTGGAAATGACAATCCCCACTCTATGAGCCTCAGAGCCAGAAGAGTGGGGACGAAGGTCAAAGTATAATTTGCAACCTTCACAAAAGGCAAAAAACTTTCTCCTGTCTCCCGAAAAAAAATCAGGTAAAGTGGCATGTGGTTCAGAGACCATCACCGGGAGGACCTGAGACTGGGCCGGGGTGGATGTCACACTCTGCTCCTGATGCTGTAAGCGAGCAGACAAGTCCTGCACCAGGGAGGTGAGGGTCTCTACCTGATCTGCCATAGCAGACATATTTTCCATAGGGAAAAAAAAACAAAAGAACTAGCTGATCTATATATATGTCTGACCTTTTTTTTTTTTTGGGCCAGTGTATCTGTCAGGGAGTCCTGGGGTCCGGGAAGATGGCAGTCCCTTCTCTCGACCCGCAACCCCTGTCCCTACCTGCTTGCCCCCCTAGGCTAAACCCTAGGGCAGCAACTGGGCGACAGTCCCTAGCTTAGCTAGGGATACAGGGAGGTAACAGAACACACAGACAGGTATATACAAACAGGTCAGGCAGTCCGAGTCGGCAACAGGAGGTCACATCAAAATCCAAATCAGCAAACAAAGGGTTAACAGAGTCCGGTCCAAGGTCAAGCACAAGAGGTAACGCAGTACAGAGGATGAGGCAGAGGTGAAGTCCAAGTCCAAATGTCAAATAGCAAGCAGAACAATAAGATACGCTGGTGTAGCTGGAGACCAAACATACACTGGCAACTACAGGGAGTAATTCACCAGCTTAAATGCTACCAGAGCTCCCGCCCCGGCCCCTGATAGGAGCAAGGAGTCTGACAGCAGTGATGGAGACCAATAGCAGCCAGGGAGCCCCCCTGATAGGAGCAAGGAGTCTGACAGCAGCATGGAGACCAATAGCAGCCAGGGAGCCGCCCCTAATAGGAGCAAGGAGTCTGACAGCAGCATGAGATACCAATAGCAGCCAGGGAGCCGCCCCTGATAGGAGCAAGGAGTCTGACAGCAGCATGGAGACCAATAGCAGCCAGGGAGCCGGCCCTGATAGGAGCAAGGAGTCTGACAGCAGCATGGAGACCAATAGCAGCCAGGGAGCCGCCCCTGATAGGAGCAAGGAGTCTGACAGCAGCATGGAGACCAATAGCAGCCAGGGAGCCGCCCCTGATAGGAGCAAGGAGTCTGACAGCAGCATGAGATACCAATAGCAGCCAGGGAGCCCCCCTGATAGGAGCAAGGAGTCTGACAGCAGCATAAGACACCAATAGCAGCCAGGGAGCCTCCCCTGATAGGAGCAAGGAGTCTGACAGCAGCATGGAGACCAATAGCAGCCAGGGAGCCGCCCCTGATAGGAGCAAGGAGTCTGACAGCAGCATGAGACACCAATAGCAGCCAGGGAGCCGCCCCTGATAGGAGCAAGGAGTCTGACAGCAGTGATGGAGACCAATAGCAGCCAGGGAGCCGCCCCTGATAGGAGCAAGGAGTCTGACAGCAGTGATGGAGACCAATAGCAGCCAGGGAGCCGCCCCTGATAGGAGAATAGGAGTCTGACAGCAGTGATGGAGACCAATAGCAGCCAGGGAGCCGCCCCTGATAAGAGCAAGGAGTCTGACAGCAGCATGGAGACCAATAGCAGCCAGGGAGCCGCCCCTGATAGGAGCAAGGAGTCTGACAGCAGCATAAGACACCAATAGCAGCCAGGGAGCCGCCCCTGATAGGAGCAAGGAGTCTGACAGCATGGAGACCAATAGGAGCCAGGGAGCCGCCCCTGATAGGAGCAAGGAGTCTGACAGCATGGAGACCAATAGGAGCCAGGGAGCCGCCCCTGATAGGAGCAAGGAGTCTGACAGCAGCATGAGATACCAATAGCAGCCAGGGAGCCCCCCTGATAGGAGCAAGGAGTCTGACAGCAGCATGGAGACCAATAGCAGCCAGGGAGCCGCCCCTGATAGGAGCAAGGAGTCTGACAGCAGTGATGGAGACCAATAGCAGCCAGGGAGCCGCCCCTGATAGGAGCAAGGAGTCTGACAGCAGCATGGAGACCAATAGCAGCCAGGGAGCCGCCCCTGATAGGAGCAAGGAGTCTGACAGCAGCATGGAGACCAAGAGCAGCCAGGGAGCCGCCCCTGATAGGAGCAAGGAGTCTGACAGCAGCATGGAGACCAATAGCAGCCAGGGAGCCGCCCCTGATAGGAGCAAGGAGTCTGACAGCAGCATGGAGACCAATAGCAGCCAGGGAGCCGCCCCTGTACTCAGACAGGAGCAATGCAACACCTGAAGGCTTAACCCCACGAGCACCAGAGAGGAGTCAGGAGAAAGGCATGAGACCGGGTGTTGGCTCCCTGGCAGCAGAGCAAGAAGTGTGAACAGGTCAGAGAGAAATCAGGCATCGGCTGATTCTTCCAGCCGAGTTCACACACACAGACTGAACTCTAACAATCGGCTGATCGTTCATTTAGGGCCAGACCTAAAATCATCGTTCCCCCACCGTTCATCGCTACGGTTGAATAGCGGTGCGCGGCGGGCGACCAACGATTTGACAGGCAGCAGCATCATACATTACCTATCCAGGCTTCTTCTCCGCGCTGTCTTCATCTCCGGGTCCTGCGCGCTCTATCTTCAGAATGGCTGGTCAGCTGACGGAGCGCTCAGCCAATCACAGGCCGGGACCGCTGCGGCCTGTGATTGGCTGAGTGTGGCCTGTCAGCTGACCAGCCATTCTGAAGATAGAGCGTGCGGGATGAAGACAGCGCGGAGAAGAAGCCTGGACAGGTAATGTATGATGCTGCAAGGGCTGCAAGGACATCGGAAACGATGTCCTTGCAGCCCTCGCTCAACGATCATCGGGCCGTGGAATAGGCCCAGTAAACGAGCGGCGATCTAGCATGGTTGATCGGGCCCTCCTTGGCCCATGGACCCTTAGTCTAACATCTATAGTAGGTAAAGTTTTTGAGGGGTTTGTAAGAGATGCTATACTGGGGTATCTTAATGAAAATAATCCTATAACACAGCACCAGTATTGGGGATTTATGAGGGATCGGTCCTGTCAGACTAATCTGATCGGCTCCTATGAAGAGGTAAGTTATAGACTGGACCTGGGGGAGGCTGTGGACGTTGTGTATCTGGGGGAGGCTGTGGACGTTGTGTATATAGACTGGACCTGGGGGAGGCTGTGGATGTTGTGTATCTGGGGGAGGCTGTGGACGTTGTGTATATAGACTGGACCGGGGGGAGGCTGTGGATGTTGTGTATCTGGGGGAGGCTGTGGACGTTGTGTATATAGACTGGACCTGGGGGAGGCTGTGGATGTTGTGTATCTGGGGGAGGCTGTGGATGTTGTGTATATAGACTGGACCTGGGGGAGGCTGCATATGTGTATATAGACTGGACCTGGGGGAGGCTGTGGATGTTGTGTATATAGACTGGACCTGGGGGAGGCTGCATATGTGTATATAGACTGGACCTGGGGGAGGCTGTGGATGTTTTGTATATAGACTGGACCGGGGGGAGGCTGTGGATGTTGTGTATCTGGGGGAGGCTGTGGATGTTGTGTATATAGACTGGACCGGGGGGAGGCTGTGGATGTTGTGTATATAGACTGGACCTGGGGGAGGCTGTATATGTGTATATAGACTGGACCTGGGGGAGGCTGCATATGTGTATATAGACTGGACCTGGGGGAGGCTGTATATGTGTATATAGACAGGACCTGGGGGAGGCTGTATATGTGTATATAGACAGGACCTGGGGGAGGCTGTATATGTGTATATAGACAGGACCTGGGGGAGGCTGTATATATGTATATAGACAGGACCTGGGGGAGGCTGTATATGTGTATATAGACTGGACCTGGGGGAGGCTGTATATGTATATATAGACTGGACCTGGGGGAGGCTGTATATGTGTATATAGACAGGACCTGGGGGAGGCTGTATATGTGTATATAGACTGGACCTGGGGGAGGCTGTGGATGATGTGTATATAGACTGGACCTGGGGGAGGCTGTATATGTGTATATAGACTGGACCAGGGGGAGGCTGCATATGTGTATATAGACTGGACCTGGGGGAGGCTGTGGATGTTGTGTATATAGACAGGACCTGGGGGAGGCTGTATATGTGTATATAGACTGGACCTGGGGGAGGCTGTGGATGTTGTGTATCTGGGGGAGGCTGTGGATGTTGTGTATATAGACTGGACCTGGGGGAGGCTGCATATGTGTATATAGACTGGACCTGGGGGAGGCTGTGGATGTTGTGTATATAGACTGGACCTGGGGGAGGCTGCATATGTGTATATAGACTGGACCTGGGGGAGGCTGTATATGTGTATATAGACTGGACCTGGGGGAGGCTGTGGATGTTGTGTATATAGACTGGACCTGGGGGAGGCTGCATATGTGTATATAGACTGGACCTGGGGGAGGCTGTATATGTGTATATAGACTGGACCTGGGGGAGGCTGTGGATGTTGTGTATATAGACTGGACCTGGGGGAGGCTGCATATGTGTATATAGACTGGACCTGGGGGAGGCTGTGGATGTTGTGTATATAGACTGGACCGGGGGGAGGCTGTGGATGTTGTGTATCTGGGGGAGGCTGTGGATGTTGTGTATATAGGCTGGACTGGGGGGGGGGGGGGCTGTGGATGTTGTGTATATAGACTGGACCGGGGGGAGGCTGTGGATGTTGTGTATATAGACTGGACCTGGGGGAGGCTGTGGATGTTGTGTATATAGACTGGACCTGGGGGAGGCTGCATATGTGTATATAGACTGGACCTGGGGGAGGCTGTATATGTGTATATAGACAGGACCTGGGGGAGGCTGTATATATGTATATAGACAGGACCTGGGGGAGGCTGTATATGTGTATATAGACTGGACCTGGGGGAGGCTGTATATGTGTATATAGACAGGACCTGGGGGAGGCTGTATATGTGTATATAGACTGGACCTGGGGGAGGCTGTGGATGTTGTGTATATAGACTGGACCTGGGGGAGGCTGTATATGTGTATATAGACTGGACCAGGGGGAGGCTGCATATGTGTATATAGACTGGACCTGGGGGAGGCTGTGGATGTTGTGTATATAGACAGGACCTGGGGGAGGCTGTATATGTGTATATAGACTGGACCTGGGGGAGGCTGTATATGTGTATATAGACTGGACCTGGGGGAGGCTGCATATGTGTATATAGACTGGACCTGGGGGAGGCTGTGGATGTTTTGTATATAGACTGGACCGGGGGGAGGCTGTGGATGTTGTGTATCTGGGGGAGGCTGTGGATGTTGTGTATATAGGCTGGACTGGGGGGGGGGCTGTGGATGTTGTGTATATAGACTGGACCTGGGGGAGGCTGCATATGTGTATATAGACTGGACCTGGGGGAGGCTGTGGATGTTGTGTATATAGACTGGACCGGGGGGAGGCTGTGGATGTTGTGTATCTGGGGGAGGCTGTGGATGTTGTGTATATAGACTGGACCTGGGGGAGGCTGTGGACGTTGTGTATATAGACTGGACCTGGGGGAGGCTGTGGATGTTGTGTATATAGACTGGACCTGGGGGAGGCTGTGGATGTTGTGTATCTGGGGGAGGCTGTGGATGTTGTGTATATAGACTGGACCTGGGGGAGGCTGTGGACGTTGTGTATATAGACTGGACCTGGGGGAGGCTGTGGATGTTGTGTATCTGGGGGAGGCTGTGGACGTTGTGTATATAGACTGGACCTGGGGGAGGCTGTGGATGTTGTGTATATAGACTGGACCTGGGGGAGGCTGTGGATGTTGTGTATATAGGCTGGACGGGGGGGGGGGGCTGTGGATGTTGTGTATATAGACTGAACCTGGGGGAGGCTGTGGATGCTGTATATCTGGACTTTTCTATAGTATTTGATACTGTGCCGCATGAAAGTTTGGTCTACAAAATGAGGATTCTGGGAGTGGGGGAAAAGATATGCAAATGGGTAAGTAACTGGTTGTGTGATAGAAAACAGAGGGTGGTCATTGATGGAACATATTCAGATTGGGTTTTAGTTACTAGTGGGGTACCACAGGGGTCAGTGTTGGGTCCACTTCTTTTTAATATTTTTATTAATGATCTTGTAGAAGGGCTACAGAGTAGAATATCAATTTTTGTAGATGATACTAAACTGGGTAAAGTAATCAGTACAAAGGAAGATAATATCATATTACAGAGGGATTTGGAGAAGCTGGAGGCTTGGGCGGTGAAATGGCAAATGAAGTTTAATGTGGATAAATGTAAGGTTATGCATTTTGGCCGTAGAAATAATAAGTACAGGTATCTGCTAATTGCTAAATAATAAAACACTGGGTAACACTGCGGGGGGGGGGGTATTGGTGGACAGTGACCTCATCTATAGTGATCAGTGCCAGGCAGCAGCTGCCAAGGTAATAAAATAATGGGATGCATCAAAAGAGGTCGAGATGCTAAAGACGAGAACATAGTTTTGCCTCTTTATAAATCACTGGTCAGACCACACATGGAATACTGTGTACAGCAACGGGCATCGGTATATAAGAAGGACACAGGTGACCTGGAGCGGGTGCAGAGGAGGGCAACAAAGGTCATTAAGGGAATGGGTGGGTTACAGGACCAGGACAGGTTATCACGCTTGGGGTTATTTACGCTAGAAAAAAGACGTCTTAGGGGCGATCTGATCACAATGTACAAATATATGAATGGACAGTACAGAGATCTTTGTAGTGGTCTCCTTACTCCTAGGTCTGTAACCATGACAAGGGGGCATCCTCTACGTCCAAAGGAAAGAAGATTTTATCATCAGCACAGACGAGGGTTCTTTACTGTACGAGCGGTAAGACTGTGGAACTCTCTGCCACATGAGGTTGTCATGGCCGATTCATTAAATAAGTTCAAGGGAGGCCCGGATGATTTTCTTGAACAATATAATATTACAAGTTATGGGCATTAGATTTCCGGTGATGCGCTGATCAGGGGATTGTTCTGGTTGCCATTGGAGTCGGGGGGGGGAGTTTTCTCCCTGTGGTGGGGCGGTTATCGTCTGCCTCGTAGGGGTTTTTGCCTTCCCCTGGATCAGCACAGTAGGGCTTCTCTAGGTTAAACCTGATGAACTCTTGTCTTCTTTCAGCCTTATTTACTATGTTACTATGTAAGCACTTAGTCAGGCACTCAGGCGTGTATCAAAATGATTATTGTCTGTGAAACGATATGGTTATCCTGCCAGAGTTACACAGTAAAGTTGTTCTATTTTTCCACCAAACACACGGGCCTCTCCCCTATCTCTGCTTGCACCTATACACACACCACCCACACTTTGGGTTATTATTCCCCCTTCTGTGGATGGCGGCACCGACAATCCGGGTGGGTCAGCTGATACACCAGGTTGCCGAGACAAGAGCCCAAGGGACCCACAGCAAACCTGGAAGGTCACCGACCATTTGGGGGAATAAAAGCCGGCAGGTACTAACATCAGACCTGTGTGCTGGACTAGCGTCATGACAAGTAACATCTACAAACATTGGCCGAGGCTTGGACATCCACCATCGTGTCCGGTTGTCAGGGGTAACAGCCTGAAGGTCAGGGCAGATGGAGTCTGGTTGTCATGGGTAACAGCCTGAAGGTCAGGGCAGATGGAGTCTGGTTGTCATGGGTAACAGCGTGATGGGCAGGGCAGATGGAGTCTGGTTGTCATGGGTAACAGTGTGATGGGCAGGGCAGATGGAGTCTGGTTGTTATGGGTTACAGCTGGAGGTCAGGGCAGATGGAGTCTGGTTGTCATGGGTAAGAGCGTGATGGGCAGGGCAGATGGAGTCTGGTTGTCATGGGTAACAGCGTGATGGGCAGGGCAGATGGAGTCTGGTTGTCATGGGTAACAGCGTGATGGGCAGGGCAGATGGAGTCTGGTTGTCATGGGTAACAGCGTGATGGGCAGGGCAGATGGAGTCTGGTTGTCATGGGTAACAGCATGATGGGCAGGGCAGATGGAGTCTGGTTGTCATGGGTAACAGTGTGATGGGCAGGGCAGGACATAGTTTCAGGTTAGAGGCTTTAGCTTTAGGAAAGGCAACAAGGAGGAGAATATAGCCAGAGGGTCATACCCTGTATGACGAGATGGATCCTTAATTTCCCAGAATCACGTATAAAATCTAACTTTTATTAGATATGCATTAAAAGTAAAAAATGTATTAAAACAAGTGTTCTACACATATGAAATCGGCACTTCACAACAGATCTAGGGTGTTGACCCTCTGATAGACTGGTATACTTAGGGATAGATTAGCCCAGATGTATAAGGATGAAACCAGACTTCAGAAAAAAAAATTGCGATAAACAAGTATCTCTGTCTCAATCCAAGTCTCTACGCGTTTCACCCAGATATATTCCTGGCATCATCAGGGGACCTTCACAAAACACAATGGTTACTCTTTAGAGATTATATAGAATTGTTGTGTTTAAATAAATAGAAAAATCAGATAAATATAGAAAAGGGTAGGAGACAAGTGGGGATATATAGTGTGTATACTCTGTGCGCGTCGGGTGTTCACCCTGGCCCGGCCTCCGATAAGCACTTGGAGCGACAGGTCAGGATAACCCCAAGACACAGACAAACCACACACAGTCAGGAGTACACTTATATGGCTGCAGTATTACACGTCAGAAAATGTATGTATGACCAATAGGGATAGCAATGACCCTCAGAGACAGTCCTATGGGGTTCAGGTTAGATACCAGTATCCTATGATGTCACAAGCCACATGCAGATATGATAACATGCAGAACCTCTATGATAATCTATGGCAACCATGTATATACTAGCTATGTCTGCCAAGTACTAGAGAAACATCCAATCCTGGAAGATGAAAAAGGTCTCATACAGCAGGTACAGTCACAGACACTGGCATGAAGCATATATACTGACAGTGTTTGCCAAGACAGCCATGATGATAAAAAGTCACAGTGCAGATATGGTGCACTCACCCCCACAGGGATTACTACCCCCAACGTGCCCAGGATGGTAATTCTGGTTCAGGATGGATCCTTACCCTGTATGAGATGGAGAGACCAGTGATGTCCTGTGGTCGCAGATGTGCTGAAGGCCTGGACACATCCTACTGTTCGGTTACTGCTGGGACCTGCGGAACATGGAGCTGTCATCTGTCTCTGTGCTACACTCATTGCTGTTCTCCGATCATCATCACGTTTTTTGCAAAATAAAAGTTTTAAGTTAAGATATATTGATTATTGTGTAACACACTGTGGACCTCTTACACTGTCCTAGTGGTATGGTGCACCCCTTACACTGTCCTAGTGGCATGGTGGACCCCTTACACTGTCCAAGTGACATGGTGGACCCCTTACACTGTCCTAGTGGCACGGTGAACCCCTTACACTGTCCTAGTGGCATGATGGACCCCTTACACTGTCCAAGTGACATGGTGGACCCCTTAAACTGTCCTAGTGGCATGGTGGACCCCTTACACTGTCCTAGTGGCATGGTGCACCCCTTACACTGTCCTAGTAGCATGGTGGACCCCTTACACTGTCCTAGTGGTATGGTGGACCCCTTACACTGTCCTAGTGGCATGGTGAACCCCTTACACTGTCCTAGTGGCATGATGGACCCCTTACACTGTCCAAGTGACATGGTGGACCCCTTACACTGTCCTAGTGGCATGGTGCACCCCTTACACTGTCCTTGTGGCATGGTGCACCCCTTACACTGTCCTTGTGGCATGGTGCACCCCTTACACTGTCCTAGTGGCATGGTGGACCCCTTACACTGTCCTAGTGGCATGGTGGACCCCTTACACTGTCCAAGTGACATGGTGGACCCCTTACACTGTCCTTGTGGCATGGTGCACCCCTTACACTGTCCTTGTGGCATGGTGGACCCCTTACACTGTCCTAGTGGCATGGTGGACCCCTTACACTGTCCTAGTGGCATGGTGGACCCCTTACACTTTCCTAGTGCTATGATGCACCCCTTACACTGTCCTAGTGGCATGGTGCACCCCTTACACTGTCCTTGTGGCATGGTGGACCCCTTACACTGTCCTAGTGGCATGGTGGACCCCTTACACTGTCCTTGTGGCATGGTGGACCCCTTACACTGTCCTAGTGGCATGGTGGACCCCTTACACTGTCCTAGTGGCATGGTACACCCCTTACACAGTCCTAGTTACATGGTACACCCCTTACACTGTCCTAGTGGCATGGTGGACCCCTTACACTGTCCTAGTGGCATGGTGCACCCCTTACACTGTCCTAGTGGCATGGTGGACCCCTTACACTGTCATAGTGGCATGGTGGACCCCTTACACTGTCCTAGTGGCATGGTGCACCCCTTACACTGTCCTAGTGGCATGGTGCACCCCTTACACTGTCCTAGTGGCATGGTGGACCCCTTACACTGTCCTAGTGGCATGGTGGACCCCTTACACTGTCCTAGTGGCATGGTGCACCCCTTACACTGTCCTAGTGGCATGGTGGACCCCTTACACTGTCCTAGTGGCATGGTGCACCCCTTACATTGTCCTAGTGGCATGGCGGACCCCTTACACTGTCCTAGTGGCATGGTGCACCCCTTACACTGTCCTAGTGGCATGGTGCACCCCTTACACTGTCCTAGTGGCATGGTGCACCCCTTACACTGTCCTAGTGGCATGGTGGACCCCTTACACTGTCCTAGTGGCATGGTGGATCCCTTACACTGTCCTAGTGGCATGGTGGACCCCTTACACTGTCCAAGTGACATGGTGGACCTCTTACACTGTCCTAGTGGCATGGTGGACCACTTACACTGTCCTAGTGGCATGGTGCACCCCTTACACTGTCCTAGTGGCATGGTGGACCCCTTACACTGTCCTAGTGGTATGGTGGACCCCTTACACTGTCCTAGTGGCATGGTGCACCCCTTACACTGTCCTTGTGGCATGGTGGACCCCTTACACTGTCCTAGTGGCATGGTGGACCCCTTACACTGTCCTAGTGGCATGGTGGACCCCTTACACTGTCCTAGTGCTATGATGCACCCCTTACACTGTCCTAGTGGCATGGTGCACCCCTTACACTGTCCTTGTGGCACGGTGGACCCCTTACACTGTCCTAGTGGCATGGTGGACCCCTTACACTGTCCTAGTGGCATGGTACACCCCTTACACGGTCCTAGTGGCATGGTGGACCCCTTACACTGTCCTTGTGGCATGGTGGACCCCTTACACTGTCCTAGTGGCATGGTACACCCCTTACACAGTCCTAGTTGCATGGTACACCCCTTACACTGTCCTAGTGGCATGGTGCACCCCTTACACTGTCCTAGTGGCATGGTGGACCCCTTACACTGTCCTAGTGGCATGGTGGACCCCTTACACTGTCCTAGTGGCATGGTGCACCCCTTACACTGTCCTAGTGGCATGGTGCACCCCTTACACTGTCCTAGTGGCATGGTGCACCCCTTACACTGTCCTAGTGGCATGGTGGACCTCTTACACTTTTCAGTGGCATGGTGGACCCCTTACACTGTCCTAGTGGCATGGTGCACCCCTTACACTGTCCTAGTGGCATGGTGGACCCCTTACACTGTCCTAGTGGCATGGTGCACCCCTTACATTGTCCTAGTGGCATGGCGGACCCCTTACACTGTCCTAGTGGCATGGTGGACCCCTTACACTGTCCTAGTGGCATGGTGCACCCCTTACACTGTCCTAGTGGCATGGTGCACCCCTTACACTGTCCTAGTGGCATGGTGCACCCCTTACACTGTCCTAGTGGCATGGTGCACCCCTTACACTGTACTAGTGATATAGAAAAATCCTTTAAATATTCATCAATGTAGATTGTTACTTCTGAACAAATCAATTGTTCAAAGATTGTTCTCTACTTTTGATCTGTATATAGATAGATAGAAAGATAGATAGATAGATAGATAGATAGATAGATAGATAGATAGATAGATAGATAGATAGGAGATAGATAGATAGATAGATAAGATAGATAGGAGATAGATAGATAGATAGATAGATAGATAGATAGATAGATAGATAGGAGATAGATAGATAGATAGATAGATAGGAGATAGATAGATAGAAAAGATAGATAGATAGGAGATAGACAGATAGATAGATAGATAGATAGATAGATAGATAGATAGATAGGAGATAGATAGATAGATAGATAGGAGATAGATAGATAGATAGATAGATAGATAGATAGATAGATAGATAGATAGGAGATAGATTGATAGATAGATAGATATATAGATAGATAGATAGATAGATAGATAGATAGATAGATAGATAGATAGATAGGAGATAGATAGATAGATAGATAGATAGGAGATAGATAGATAGATAGATAGATAGATAGACACAATTCAGGAATGAAGTCATGGACACAGCAACGGCCGATAACATTCATGATATCATGGAACGGACTGTGGAAGGAGCTGGCTATTTGCTGTTATTGAGAGTATTATGGTATTAGACATGGAGGCGATGTTCTGCCTCCCCTCACTTTGTATACATAAACCTTCATTTCTGAATCATGAATCTCCTCTCAGATCCTCTTTAAGCCGCACTCTATAATTCTTGACCCTACACGTTGGGCTCATTCAGAACAGTCCTTACCGCCGCCTGCACTAATCCATGTTTTGCGAAATGGAAAATAAAAGTGATGATTATAGCACAAGAAGAAATATAAAAGCAGACACCGGCCTATAATAGAGTCTGGAGCGCTCCCACTAACCGTGAAATACACTGCCTCCTCCCCAACAGCATATAATAAAGAGACGGCACACCGTAAGAGCGAGAGGCGCCTATGCCAAAAAATAAGAATTTGGCAGGCGGTGACCGACAAGTGGGATATGCAGACTGAACCTGTCATGCCTTTCATTTCAGCCTTTTCTTCCTGGAACGGATCGCCATAATAGACTCTTATTCCAGCTTCACAGAACTGCATCTAAAAGCTCATTTCAATTTATCAAACAGCTGGGGCCAACAGAACATTCTATTCTGAGAACACAAAGGAATAAAATAACCTACAAGCCACAAAGTAAAAATGTGATAAACAATGTTTGTAAGGAAAAATGTTTACATTCACATATACTTTACCCAACAAAGAGACCGGACAGCCAAACGTGTGACAAATCAGGACATCAGAAGACGAAAGCACACTAGATAGATATATAGATAAATATGATTACTATAATACTGCTCCCTATATACAGGAATATAACTACTATAATACTGCTTCTATATACAGGAATATAACTACTATAATATTGCCCCTATATACAGGAATATAACTACTATAATACTGCCCCCTATATACAGGAATATACTACTATAATACTGCTCCTATGTACAGGAATATAACTACTATAATACTGCTGCTATATACAGAGATATACTACTATAATACTGCTCCTATATACAGGAATATAACTACTATAATACTGCTCCTATATACAGGGATATAACTACTATAATACTGCTCCTATATACAGGAATATAACTACTATAATACTGCTCCTATATACAGGGATATAACTACTATAATACTGCTCCTATATACAGGAATATAACTACTATAATACTGCTCCTATATACATGAATATACTACTATAATACTGCTCCTATATACAGGAATATAACTACTATAATACTGCTCCTATATACAGGGATATAACTACTATAATACTGCTCCTATATACAGGAATATAACTACTATAATACTGCTCCTATATACAGGGATATAACTACTATAATACTGCTCCTATATACAGGAATATAACTACTATAATACTGCTCCTATATACAGGGATATAACTACTATAATACTGCTCCTATATACAGGAATATAACTACTATAATACTGCCCCTATATACAGGAATATAAGTACTATAATACTGCCCCTATATACAGGAATATAACTACTATAATACTGCTCCTATATACAGGAATATAACTACTATAATACGGTTCAGGGAAGAAAAAGAGTGCTGCACCTCACACCTATGGCTGATACTAGTACCTCTCGGCTGCATAAAAAACATCAGAATTCTGTATGTGAATTGATCAAGCCACACTGCCCCATGTACCGCGTGCAGGTATCTGATACACATGGGTCCCTACACTAAGTCCACACTGTGCCAGTCAGCGGCCACCAACCCCGCAGGCGTGCACAGTAAGGGAACGGGGGCCATGGACAGACACTCTGGTGTTGATTTTTAATATAGGCCTAGCGGCATTAGTATCAGCCATAGATGGGATGTGCAGCCGTTCCATTCTCTCCAGTTCGTGTTTTGCAATTCTCCCTCTCTGAACAGCTAGCACTCCTTTATAAGACCCACATGACCAAAATTAGCAGGATATGTCTGTGCTCACATGTCTGGACCCTATGTCTTCCCCATTCTGTGAGAGCAGCAATGGTAAGTGTAATACCATATCCATACTTGTGTCGTTTGGGGGCAGCCTTCCCCGCCGGTGGTGCTGGCCGGGTTTTGGTGGGGCTTTTTGGGTCTGGTCCTGTGACATTGGGGTGGCAGGGCCGTTCCATGGCCTCCCTTCCCTGCACGTGCACGCTTTGCGGGGTTGGCGGTCGCTGACCGACACGGTGTGGAGTTAGCGTAGGGACCCGTGTGGACCAGAGGACCTGCGCGGTGGTACACGGGGCAATATGGCTTGATCAATTTATATACAGACACTCTGGTGTTGATTTTTAATATAGGCCTAGCGGCATTAGTATCAGCCATAGATGGGATGTGCAGCGGTTCCATTCTCTCCAGTTCGTATAACTACTATAATACTGCTCCTATATACAGGAATATAACTACTATAATACTGCTCCTATATACAGGGATATAACTACTATAATACTGCTCCTATATACAGGAATATACTACTATAATACTGCCCCTATATACAGGGATATAACTACTATAATACTGCTCCTATATACAGGGATATAACTACTATAATACTGCTCCTATATACAGGTATATAACTACTATAATACTGCTCCTATATACAGGAATATAACTACTATAATACTGCCCCCTATATACAGGGATATAACTACTATAATACTGCTCCTATATACAGGGATATACTACTATTATACTGCTCCTATATACAGGGATATAATTACTATAATACTGCTCCTATATACAGGGATATAACTACTATAATACTGCTCCTATATACAGGAATATAACTACTATAATACTGCTCCTATATACAGGGATATAACTACTATAATACAGCCTTCTATATACAGGAGTATAACTACTATAATACTGCTTCTATATACAGGGATATAACTAGTATAATACTGCCCCCTATATACAGGAATATAACTACTATAATACTGCTCCTATATACAGGAAGACAACTATAATACTGCTCCTATATACAGGAATATAACTACTATAATACTGCTCCTATATACAGGAATATAACTACTATAAAACTGCTCCTATATACAAGAATATAACTACAATAATACTGCTCCTATATTCAGGGATATAGTACTATAATACTGCTCCTATATACAGGGATATAACTACTATAATACTGCTCCTATATACAGGGATATAACTACTATAATACTGCTCCTATATACAGGGATATAACTACTATAATACTGCTCCTATATACAGGAATATAACTACTATAATACTGCCCCCTATATACAGGGATATAACTACTATAATACTGCTCCTATATACAGGGATATACTACTATTATACTGCTCCTATATACAGGGATATAACTACTATAATACTGCTCCTATATACAGGAATATAACTACTATATTACTGCTCCTATATACAGGAATATAACTACTATAATACTGCTCCTATATACAGGGATATAACTACTATAATACTGCTCCTATATACAGGAATATAACTACTATAATACAGCCTTCTATATACAGGAGTATAACTACTATAATACTGCTTCTATATACAGGGATATAACTAGAATAATACTGCCCCCTATATACAGGAATATAACTACTATAATACTGCTCCTATATACAGGAATACAACTATAATACTGCTCCTATATACAGGAATATAACTACTATAATACTGCTCCTATATACAGGAATATAACTACTATAAAACTGCTCCTATATACAAGAATATAACTACAATAATACTGCTCCTATATTCAGGGATATAGTACTATAATACTGCTCCTATATACAGGAATATAACTACTATAATACTGCTCCTATATATAGGAATATAACTACTATAATACTGCTCCTATATACAGGAATATAACTACTATAATACTGCTCCTATATACAGGAATATAACTACTATAATACTGCCCCTATATACAGGAATATAACTACTATAATACTGCTCCTATATACAAGAATATAACTACTATAATACTGCTCCTATATACAGGAATATAACTACTATAATACTGCTCCTATATACAGGAATATACTACTATAATACTGCTCCTATATACAGGAATATAACTACTATAATACTGCCCCCTATATACAGGAATATAACTACTATAATACTGCTCCTATATACAGGGATATAACTACTATAATACTGTCCCCTATATACAGGAATATAATTACTATAATACTGCCCCCTATATACAGGAATATAACTACTATAATACTGCTCCTATATATACAGGAATATAACTACTATAATACTGCTCCTATATACAGGGATATAACTACTATAATACTGCTCCTATATATACAGGAATATAACTACTATAATACTGCTCCTATATACAGGGATATACTACTATAATACTGCCCCTATATACAGGAATATAACTACTATAATACTGCTCCTATATACAGGGATATAATTACTATAATATGCACAAGCCAAAAAGACAGAAATGGCTGCACATCGCACCCATGGCTGACACGAAAGCTTGTTCAGCTACATTTAAAACCAACATCAGAAGTTAGTATATAATTTGGCCAAACCATATTGCCTCATGTACCACGTGCAGGTCTTCTGATACACATGAGTCCCTAACCAAACCTCATCACTGTGCCGGTCAGCGACCACAATCCCCGCAAAATGTGCGCAAGCAGAGAAGAGGGGCCATGGAATGGCCCTGCAACCCCATTGTCACAGGACCAGACCCAAAAGGGCACCCCAAACCCCGCAGGCGCCATCGGCGGAAAAAGTGGATGCCAAGCAACACAAGTGTGAACAAGCTCTTACCTCTCTCCATTCCTCTGCAGGTAGAATGGGAGAATACTAGGAGATCCTCCCCTTATGTACACAGGTGCTTCCTGCTAATTTGGATCACATAGGTCTTACACAGCACGAGTGCTAGCCACAATGAAAAAAGGGACAGAATACATAAAATATGCACAAGCCAAAAAGACAGAAATGGCTGCACATCGCACCCATGGCTGACACGAAAGCTTGTTCAGCTACATTTAAAACCAACATCAGAAGTTAGTATATAATTTGGCCAAACCATATTGCCTCATGTACCACGTGCAGGTCTTCTGATACACATGAGTCCCTAACCAAACCTCATCACTGTGCCGGTCAGCGACCACAATCCCCGCAAAACGTGCGCAAGCAGAGAAGAGGGGCCACGGAATGGCCCTGCAACCCCATTGTCACAGGACCAGACCCAAAAGGGCACCCCAAACCCCGCAGGCGCCACCGGCGGAAAAAGTGGCGCCTGCGGGGATTGTGGTCGCTGACCGGCACAGTGATGAGGTTTGGTTAGGGACTCATGTGTATCAGAAGACCTGCACGTGGTACATGAGGCAATATGGTTTGGCCAAATTATATACTAACTTCTGATGTTGGTTTTAAATGTAGCTGAACAAGCTTTCGTGTCAGCCATGGGTGCGATGTGCAGCCATTTCTGTCTTTTTGGCTTGTGCATATTTTATGTATTCTGTCCCTTTTTTCATTGTGGCTAGCACTCGTGCTGTGTAAGACCTATGTGATCCAAATTAGCAGGAAGCACCTGTGTACATAAGGGGAGGATCTCCTAGTATTCTCCCATTCTACCTGCAGAGGAATGGAGAGAGGTAAGAGCTTGTTCACACTTGTGTTGCTTGGCGTCCACTTTTTCCGCCGGTGGCGCCTGCAGGGTTTGGGGTGCCCTTTTGGGTCTGGTCCTGTGACAATGGGGTTGCAGGGCCATTCCGTGGCCCCTCTTCTCTGCTTGCGCACGTTTTGCGGGGATTGTGGTCGCTGACCGGCACAGTGATGAGGTTTGGTTAGGGACTCATGTGTATCAGAAGACCTGCACGTGGTACATGAGGCAATATGGTTTGGCCAAATTATATACTAACTTCTGATGTTGGTTTTAAATGTAGCTGAACAAGCTTTCGTGTCAGCCATGGGTGCGATGTGCAGCCATTTCTGTCTTTTTGGCTTGTGCATATAATTACTATAATACTGCTCCTATATACAGGAATATACTACTATAATACTGCTCCTATATACAGGGATATACTACTATAATACTGCCCCTATATACAGTTAAGTAGCTGATGAAATATTAACCATTATGATCAGTAATAAGGTGTTGGACTCCTTGGGATTGGTATAATATAGATGGCTGCACCCCTCTATGTCAGTGTTCACATTCTGGTGGATATTCTCTGGCTTTCCTCGCCGCTCACTGTGTTTGCAGATATATTAATGTTTTCCGGATGATAATTTTAGTTTCACATGAATTGTAATGAGGTTTCTCAGCCGTCTCTGATCGGAGCTGTAAGGGACAATTAGCGTAATTCCTGTGTTCCTACCTGTAGGGCTGTGAGGCTATATGGCGGCACACTGCTGGTGCTCTGTATAATGGAGATATCCTCTCGTATAAGCCATACCTTATTATACTGCTATAATGCAGCGTCTGATAGAACATGCCACGACCCCCTGTATCTCTCTGCATGAAGTCAGAGTCAGAGGCTGCGCTGCGGGGGTCCGCACATTACATTACCATGGACTCTGTATTAACGCTCTGTATGCACCGAAGTTCTTCCCGGTAATCATCTATGTATTTCCAATCAGCAAGCCGACATCTTGAAAGAGGTTATAGTCCATAAGGAATTACATTATTTCCATTTAGTTTCCTGTATATCTGCACTAGTGATGGGAAATCTAGTTCGTTTTGGTGATTAGTTCACTGACAAGATTAGTTCAAAAGATTAGTTCATTTAGTTCATTTAGTTCCGTATTTCTCTGGAATCTGCTGAGAAGATATTGAACAGTTCTAGTTCATTACACAGAAGCTCCGGCTCCTAGGAGGAGTTATAGTCTTGTTAAAATGATCAGATATAGTTAATACATCTGATCATTATATAACAAACTTTTGTTAAAGGGGTACTCTGGAGAAAATAAATTCTAAAGTTATTTATTCAAGTTAGTAATTTCCTTTTTTTTTCTTTTTTAAATATTCAAGCCTCCCAGTACTTATCAGCTGCTGTATGTCCCACAGAATGTCATGTTGCAAGGAGCTCTGTGTCAGACTGGGAAGATTACATGACTTCATGTGGGGCATACAGCAACTGATAAGTACTGGAAAGCTTACTTTTTTTTTAAATGTTTAACTTTCATCATTCTCCATTTCTCTCACTTGTCAGAGCAATATCAGAAAGCTGAGCTGTGATTGGTTGCTATGGGGGCAAGGAAAATCTTCCTCTAAAACAGCCTGCTGATTCTCCAGCCATATCCTATGAGGAGCTGATAGAGAGAGGCATCATGTGACCTGGGAACTAAATGAACTAGATGAACTGCTGAACCAAATGGTTTGAGAGTGAATCAGGAATCAGGTCTAGTTCAATGTGATGCATATGACTCAGCCCAGCACTGCCCCCTGTGGTAGTGTAGAGTACTGACTCATAATGAATGTGTATGAGGGAGCTGAGAAGCAGATCAGCAGCCGCCATTTTGAGTACAGAACAGGAGCCGGGGGGTAAAGATTTTAGCAAAACTGATCTTCTAGGCTCCAGGAGGCCGATCTAATCCCAAAGACAGGTGAGGGACATGAACCACACATAGAAACTAACTCTCTCATACACACATATGGGCTGTGTCTGTCTACTGTGCAATTTCAATGTTATTAATATTATTACTATTATATTTGTATGTGATGTGTGCGGTATAGTGTTTTACTACCTTATTTTACAGCCTCAGGAGCTATAGAGCAAGTGTGAGAGCAGGGAGCTTGTTTCCTGGAGCTGGATGAGGGATCACTGGCTCCTCCCACTATGAGGGATCACTGGCTCCTCCCACTATGAGGGATCACTGGCTCCTCCCACTATGAGGGATCACTGGCTCCTCCCACTTTCTGTTTAGTTCATAATGAACTAATCTCTGTCAGGATGGTGAACTAGATGAACTAGTTCACTCTGAAGATTAGTTCATTTTGAACTAATCACTCACGAACTACCCATCACTAATCTGCAGCGTCTCACAACCCGGCTTCAAGTTGCTGCTGTATGTGTATACGGGATCGGAGTAGCTGACAGGGGAGGAGGGGAATCCCCCGGTGTGCTTCTAGAATCAAATTCCCTGGTGGGCCCAAGGAAATCCAGTACCCCAGTCCGACATTTTGTGTACATGTGTAGGGCGACACTGTTCTAACATTTATTCAGAGTCTCAGAGTAATGCGGGTGATGATTTATGCCTATGCATATCTATCTCTTTACTGTGTATTCTATTCACTGACAGCAAGCATATGCTAAAGGACTGCTAAGGGCTACCTTTCTACACAGAGCTTGTGTGCCGCCTAGTGGAGGCGATCTGTTACCAGTCTCCTCCCCTCTCTTAGGCCTCTCAGGGCCTTAGCTCAGTGTCCTCTTAGCCTTCCCCCTGTCAGGCTCCTCTGAGCCCCTTGAATCTATAAGTAAAGGTGAAGTGAGTGAAGGTGAAGTGAGTCTTGTGCTCAGCTCAGAGAGAGCAGTCTGGTCTAGTTGAGTAGTTTAGCATAGACTTCTGTCTGTTCCCGCCTCCTGTGTTGTGAGCCTAAGAAGGGATGGTGGAAATGAGTAGGCCACAGGGATCCTGCCTGTCCACGCTGAGAGGGTCATCAAGTGTGCAGATTTTAGTCAAGTCCTGCGTTCCACAGTCTTTCTGTAGGCAAGTCTAGCCAGGGGTTGGAGAAGTTGCATTTTCTGCCGAAGTGCTCCACTGCTTCCGCCAAGTCTTGTTTCTGGTTGACGGCTATCACCTTGATGCCAAGCCTATTTCTACATGTGCCTATTATGTGTTGCATCACAGCAAGGTCGGATCTTTACAATGAGTACTGCTTTTCTTTATATCCACTATCAAGCCAAAGACCCTCTAGAGCAAAGTACAGTGCTTGTTGGACTGTGCCCCTCTAGGTAGTCCGCCCTGTGACCACTGCTAAAACCTTCTTACCTAACTCAGAGACTGCCTGTTCCTAAACTCAAAAGTCTCCTAAAACTCGGTATAAAGCGGAATCCGCCTGATCATAGATAAATCTATGGAGCTGGCTGAGAGGGAAGTGGGAGTGCGCAGGGGTTAGCGGTGGATTCTGTATGAAGCTTTCCGCCATAATTACTCCATGTGCATATACCCTTAAAGGGAAATTACCCAGCAGACCCTCTCCCAAGGCCCACTACTGTACTACTGTGTATTGCAATCTCTGTGAACTATAAGGCAAAGTTCACACAATGTAAATTTTTTATAAATAACGGCCACTGCAACACCGGCTGCTATTTATTGAAAATTTTAATAACATTGTGTTCATTGAATAGCAGCTGCACAAAACTGCCACTGTCATGCACTGTATGAATCCGGCCTTATCCTCTTATCCTGTATTAAAGACTTTTCAGGTAAAGTTAAAGTGGTTCAGTTTTCCTCTGACTCCTTGTGCACATGTCGCCCACCAACAAATGGTAGTAAGGAGTTAGCTATGTTCTATTCTCCGAGTGTGTATAGAACCCTGGGAGAGCTAGTGTACCACTTAGACCCCATGAC
This sequence comes from Dendropsophus ebraccatus, assembly GCF_027789765.1. Taxonomy (NCBI): domain Eukaryota; kingdom Metazoa; phylum Chordata; class Amphibia; order Anura; family Hylidae; genus Dendropsophus; species Dendropsophus ebraccatus. The sequence goes on from NC_091462.1 coordinate 5,414,081, forward strand.
AAGTGCCCCACCTACCAGCTGCTGCACTACACGGCCCTGCAGAGCCCTCAGTCAGGAGTCACAACACATCAGACTACGGTCTCATTCACACCACAGCACCAAGAACTTATGCACAAAACTTTCTTGGGTTGGTTTCACACTGAGGTTTTTTTGGTTGTTTTTTTTGCAGTCTGTTTGTTCATTAGTTTCTTGCAAAACACACATAAAACGGATGTATTTGTGTGCATCTTCAATTACACAAAAAAAAAAGGATTGGAAATTTCTGTGGTTTTTTTTTTAATGTAAGTCAATGGAAAAATGAATCAAAACAGATGCAAAAACATACATCACTTTTTTGTTTTGTTTTTTTTGGGTGGGGGGGTGTTCTGTGCAAAAACTGGACTGCAGCCCGGCCTAAGGGCCCTATTCCACCGGACGATTATCGTTCCCATAATCGTTAACGATTCACGATCTCAAACAACTGCTATTGCGAAAGACCTAAAAACGTTCACTCATTTCCATGGAAGGATAATCGTTACTTATGATCGTAATTGTGATCGTTTTTTTTTTTACTATTGCGTTCGTATCTACTGCAAACAATGTCTTATTCAATGCGAACGATTTGCGAACGTTTTGCAAACGAGCAACGATAAAAATAGGTCCAGGTCTTGTAAAGCGATCAACGATTTCTCGTTCAGTCATTAATCGTTAACTGCATTTCAACCGAACGATTATCGTTTAGATTCGAACGATTTAACGATAATCTGCACGATAATCATCCGGTGGAATAGGGCCCTAAGACTTTTCACCAAACTTTTATGCTTCTTTCCATCTTGTGATTCTTTGATTCTTTGTTCCCCTCTTCTCGCTCCGAGTTCAGCTCCAGATGCCACAATGTCTGAAGTTTCAGAAAGTCCACGTTACCTTTACTTTTAATCCCCGAGCCTTTGCCTGGTATTAGGATCGCGGGAAGCCGGAGATCAGGAGCCAGCAGACAACTTTGTCCTAAGTCGAAAAACACTTAGAAACGGTCGAGACATCGAGATAACGAGAGCCGCATTCATCACGGTGACAGCTCTTTGGGTTTATCCCAGTCATATTCCTGTAACGTTCCTGACGGAGATGCCGAGATGGTCAGCACTATTTCTTCCTGATATGTCTGTGCGGAGAAATTACCAAGCGCCTTAACCCCTTCAGCTCCAGCGCGGCTAATGCGGTAGATTGGGGCCTCCGCCGCCGCCGGAGCGATGACAGGCTTCATCCGATGGTGTCTGCACAAACAGTAATGCTATTAAAATCTCATAAGATCCCGGATGGGAACGCCATCGCCTTATTCCCTCCACAAGCTAATATCTCCGCTAATCTCCTTAATTCTTTTGGGAAAATAAATAGTTTCTTGGCCCAGAGGCTGCTCGATGCCGGAGTCACAAATGAGGATTCATTACCAGTTGCCATGTTTGTTATTCGGCGGCATTTTTCTGATAAATCTCCATTTCCTCACGGGCACTCGAGGTAACTCCCATTACAAGTTGGGGAAATTGTATCATTTTTTCTGCCATTCAAACTAAATGGTCTTGAAAGTTTATCGGCTTTCTTTTTGAACTAATTTACCTTCCATACTTTGTGCTCATCTAAACGGATAGTTATTGCAACGTTATTATAATGGGGAAGAGTCTATTTTCTCACTAATATATCTGTATTAAAGGGGTATTCCACTCCAACATAACTTCTGATATGTTGCTGCCCATGGAGAGGCTAACAATTCCTTCCATACTTGTTATTATCTATTCAGTCTCCTTCCCCAGTTCTCAGCTGCTGCTTTCTGCTGAAAACACAAAAATCTGTGTGTGAGCTTTTATCTCTGTCTCCCCCTCCTCCCTTCTGAGACAGCTGATGTAAACAAGTCCTTGGCAGGCTATATCTGTAACATTGTAACTTCTTTGTAAAGCAAGCACCAGGAGCGATAAGCTGTATAGAGGAGGGTGCACATGACAGGGAGATGATGAGGAGCAGGAAGAGGTTAATGCAAGTGGCGGGAGTGCAGTAAGGCACGAGCTAAGAAAAGAAGGGAGGAGCCAGAGGTATTATAAGGGGAAGGAGGAACCGTTAACGCCAGTCCGTGAGGAGCTGATCAGCGAGAAGTGTGCAGGCATTCACTTACCAGCATGGCTGACCTCGAGGCGCTGCTTTTGCAAGTCCGGGACACGGCCCTTCTTCGGGGTCCGGAATGGCTAGCCCAGCAGCTGCTGGGAGGGGGATTGGCTGTCCCTGAAGCTCCCGCGAAGAACAGCGGTGTGAGGACACGGACAAGGCGATCACGTCCGCCAGCTCGGCTGAGCCCAGAAGTGACCCCTCGTGCTCGGAGCCGCAGGCGGAGCCCCGTTAGGGACCCTCCGACTTCCCCTGTCCAGGGCGCCCTCTGCTCTGAGGTGGGGGGGTCGGGTAGGAATCCCCGACAGCGGACGAGGACGGAGGCATCAGGGGAGTGTGGCCTCTCTACCCCCACCTCCGGTTTTCAGGAATTGGCCCTGTTGGCGGAGGTGGAGGGGGAACAGTATCCAGAAGGGCTGTGGACCGTGGTTTGGGTGCGGCGCTTGGCTTGGTGCGGCAGTCGGTCACTGCGGGTATGTGGTCTGCGTATTCTGTTTGTTGGCAGGAATGGGACGGCATGTTGCGTGAACTCTGTGAAGTGGGGGAGTGTGTACTTTACTTTATTGGTCGGTCCATTGGGGCGGAGTTGTCCCCATTCGCCATGGCCAAGCGCCTGTCGGCCTTGGCGTTTTGGTTGAAGGCTAAGGGAATGGCGGATGTAACTAAATCCTTTTTGGTCAGGCAGGCCAGAAGGGTTATAGGGTTATAGTAGGGGAGCGGGGGTTCGGGACCGTCTAAGGCCGGTGTCGTTTCAATTGTTGGGACGTCTGGGAGTGCTGTTGGGGGAGGTCTGTGTCTCTGGTTTCGAGTTGTCTCTTTTCTCTGGAGTTTTTCGGGGTGTTCCGGATTTCAGAGCTGATGTCGCCCAGCAAGGGGAGCCCAGGGGCCTGGTTTTGGGGGATGTGCTACTGTGGGGGGTTGTGTTGGATTGCCGGATGCGCAGATCTAAGACAGACTAGATAAGTAGGGGGCGGCTGGTGACCCTTCGTGAGTTGCCGGGGGCCTTAATGTGTTCGGTTCGGTGTTTTAGGGAGTTTATAGGAATACGTCCAGTGGGAGACGGTTCTCTTTTGGTGCATGGGGATGGGACGTTTTTGTCGACATTCCAATTTGTGCTGGTTTTTCGGCGGTGTTTGGGGGCTGCGGGCCTAGTTCCGAATTGGGGCTGCCACGGAGGCGGCAAAGTGGGGGCCTAGTCAGGAGGCTATCCGGAAGGTGGGTCGCTGGGAATAAGACAGGTTCCGCTTGTATGTTCGTCTAGAGCTACTGTAGGCACTGGGGCGGGTGGGTGTTGGGATTGGTGGGGTGTTTTGCAGTGTCGGTTGCTGATCGTTGGTTTTTATCTTTTAGGTCCGCCCCAGTGCCTAGTGTGGATACTAGGGCACTCCTACGTCCATTGCTGAGGTCTCAGAGCAGAGGTGTGGCAGGATGTCAGTTGGGGTTCCCGCGGGGAGAGGTTCAGGTGCGGTGGCTGGGTATGACATGACTATGCCCACCTTCTGGGTCTCATCTCCTGAGGAGCGGGGGCGTAACCTAAAAAATAGTTTACATCCCTTATGGAAGGAACAAAACTTTCTCCTGTCCCCCGTGAATTTATCTGGGAGCTGGACGGGCGGCTCAGGAGGTGCTGGGAAGGTCACAGTAAGTTGTCGTGGGACCGTCTCCTGATCATGGACCCTTAAAGCTAGCTCTTGCACCATAGTATTGAGCCGCTGCATTTGGTCCACAATATTAGACATGGCGGTCCTGTTGTCCATGAGGCAAATCAACAGTTGGGCTGGCTATTCAGTCAGGACTAGGAGACACGAACAGGACAAGACAGGGGGCCCTAGGTCTGCACCCACCCCCACTGTCCCTACCTACTTGCCTCGATCGGCCCTAGGCGGCCATGGACAACCACGAAGACGTTCCCTGTACTGTATACGTGGGACACAAAACCGAGACAGACAAACACAATATGGGATAACAACCAGGCCAAGTCAAAACCAATGGGCAGCGCAGCACAAAATCAGAAGGCAATAGGAAAGTCAACGGTCAGGCGGGAGGTCAGATAACACGGCGAAAGCAGTCAGCGGGAGTAGGAAGGGGTTAACAGAAATAGACACTGGGGAACTGGGACCAGGGAGTTAACCTAATAGCCAGCGATCAGTGAATGACCGCTGGATCTTTAAATACCAGACCAGGAGCCCAGACCAGGATATGATTGGTCCGGACTCCTGAGTGCTGACAACATACAGCTGCAGTGCTGCAGAACGAGTGGCCCACCACTCAGCTGGGCGGCTGTACGTCATTGGAGTCTGCGGCACTCCTGGTAACCAGTGACGCCGTGACGGCCGGGGAGGCGGCGCTGCGCTTCGGCTGACGAGGACGGCGCTGTAGGTGGTCAGGTAAGTTCCTGACACCTACACTTTATTGATGACTATGTGTATGGGGATAAATGGAAGACACCGAGCAGGGAGGGAGAGAGGTAGGTGCATCTATATACCTCCTCCCTCCCTCCCTGCTCGTTGCAGTGGGACAGAAAGAAACTGCTACTCCTCCCATCATCTGCTCATAGTATGAGCAGATGATGGGAGGAGGAGTACTAAGGGGCCAGAAGCAGGAAGTTACTGGCGTCGGCGGGGGAGGCGAGGGCAAGGAAGTTACCAGCGGCGGCGGAGGAGGCTGGGGGGCCAGGTCCAGCGAGGTTACGGTCAGCTGGGGGGCCAGATGCGGGGAGGTTACTGGCGGCGGTGCCTTCCATTTATCCCCCATACACATAGTCATCAATAAAGTGTAGGTTTCAAATTAAATTACATACTCCATAGACTTCAATAAAGTCCATAGGCTTCTACATATACTGCGCCCCCTGCTGGCCACTCTATAGGAATTACACCTTGGTTCGTAACGTCACTTTTTTTTTTAGAGAAATTGAAGTCTCCCTGATCTACTAAATTAGGAATTTTTCTAACTTTTCATAAGTAATAACATATTAAAAAATACTTTTGGCCGGAGTTGTCCTTTAATTCCTCAGTGAGAGGCTTCCTCCTCTTCTGTAACCTGACACTTCAGTAAACCACTCCCTCTGCTCCCCATTTCTTCTCTGTAGACTTTTATGGGTAGCTGTAACCTGATCCTTAAGATAGCTGTTCCCCTTACTTCCCCACTTCTTTCTCTGCGGGTTTCTATAGATAGCTGTAATCTTATCCTCCTCCTCCTCGTCCTCCCCTTTCCATAGATCTCAATGGCTAGCTGTAATCTTATCCTCCTTCTCTCCCCCCACCCCCCACCCCCGTTTCCATAGATCTCTATGGGTAGCTGTAACTGGGTACTCTAGTAAACCACCCCTATTCTCACCACTTCCTTCTCTTTAAACTTCTATAATTACAAGTAGTTGTATCTGCTCCCCACTTCATTCTCTGTAGACTTTTATGGGTAACCGTAATCTGATCCTCCTCCTTCCTCCCCTCTTTCCATAGATCTCATTAAGTAGCTGTAACCTGATACTTCAGTAAACCAGGCCTTCTCCTCCCCACTTCTTTCTCTGTAGACTTCTAAGGATAGATGTAATCTGATGCTCTCCCCCCCCCCCATAGATCTCTATGGGTAGCTGTAATCTGATCCTCTTCCTCCCCCTTTCCCTTCTATAGATCTCTATTGATAGCTTTAATCTGATCTTCTTCCCCCTCCCCCTTCCATAGATCTCCATGGGTAGCTTTACTCTGATCTTCTTCCTCCCCCTTCCATTGATCTCTATGGGCAGCTGTAATATGATCCTTTTCCTCCTTTTCCTCTTTTCCATAGATCTCCATGGGTAGCTGTAATCTGACCCTCTTCCTCCCCTTTCCATAGATCTCTATGGGTGGCTATAATCTGATCCTTTTCCTCCCCCTTCTATAGATATCTATGGGCAGCTGTAATCCGACCCTCTTCCTCCCCCTCCCATTTCCATAGATCTCTATGGGCAGCTGTAATCCGACCCTCTTCCTCCCCCTCCCATTTCCATAGATCTCTATGGGCAGCTGTAATCCGACCCTCTTCCTCCCCCTCCCATTTCCATAGATCTCTATAGGCAGCTGTAATCCGACCCTCTTCCTCCTTCTGCCCTTCTATAGATCTCTATGGGCAGCTGTAATCCGACCCTCTTCCTCCCCCTCCCATTTCCATAGATCTCTATGGCAGCTGTAATCCGACCCTCTTACTCGCCCTCCCATTTCCATAGATCTCTATGGGCAGCTGTAATCCGACCCTCTTCCTCGCCCTCCCATTTCCATAGATCTCTATGGGCAGCTGTAATCCGACCCTCTTCCTCGCCCTCCCATTTCCATAGATCTCTATGGCAGCTGTAATCCGACCCTCTTCCTCGCCCTCCCATTTCCATAGATCTCTATGGGCAGCTGTAATCCGACCCTCTTCATCGCCCTCCCATTTCCATAGATCTCTATGGGCAGCTGTAATCCGACCCTCTTCCTCGCCCTCCCATTTCCATAGATCTCTATGGGCAGCTGTAGCTGATCCTTCGTAGAGCTCATAACCAGCTGCTGGTGGCAGATAACCAGAATTTTTCTCACGTAACTTTATAAGTATAGAGAGGATTCAGAGCTCTGTTTCTAAACTGCAGTGAAGAAATGATATGAAATGAAATATATGAACCCCAGTAAGTGCAGGGACCAGTATGGATAACTACATATTGACCACAGCAGGGAAGAACATGTAGGCACTATATAAATAACCAATAATGATGTATAAATTACCTTAAATACCACAGGCACAATGTAAATTGTTGTTCTGGAGCGTATATAGCCTGGGGGTCCACGCAGCCCCATGTTATTAAATCAACATAAAGCACTTTGCGCTATAGAAAGCTGTGGGCAGATGAATGTACGTACAGACGTCTTTATCCCGCGAATCAATGTCTAATTAGACGGTGCAACAAGTTTGTGCCGACGTTAAAGTGAACTCGCACAATACATCTATCCCAGCAACACGACATTAAGCGCACAGAATGCCGGCGGATACAATGTTGTGATTTTCCTGACGCTCGCTCTATTCTCTGCCGCTTTGTTTCGTGCCGTGGGGAGCGTTAATGATAAAAATGCACCAAACAAAAAAGGAAATAGAAGGAATAAAAGTTCCCGGTGTACCCGATGCTTATCGCAGACGGGAGAGATTACATTTGTTTTGCTTCCAAAGGGGGAAGCGAAGCGGAAAAATATTCCATAAATAATTAATGCCACCTCCTCAGAATTCCTGCCCTCGGGGTTAATTCATCATTTCTTTCTGTGGACTCGGAGGATATCCGTAGCGAGGAACACGCCGGGTCAGGCTCTTGACCCAATTAATATTCAAGGTGTAATATTTGCATCATTACTGAAACACCTGACCCAGATCTAAAGAGCGTATTTATATCAGTGCGAGGGCCCTTTAAGGTTAAATAGTCCTTACTGGTGCATTGACACCAGGGATGCAGCGATATGGGATCCAGAGGTAGTAGTCACCCCCCATACACCCCCCTCCAGATACACTGCAAATTACTGCATATTTTACCCTTTAAGGTCAATGGAAAAGTCAGAATCGGCAATAAATTCACAGTAATTGCGGATTTTCCTGCAGTCGCTGCAGAACATCTGTAAATGCGGATAGGAATTCTTTTCTTTTTGTATTACAACTACAACTTTTTGGATACAACTTTTTGTATTTCTCTAAAATCTAAAGCAGTAAAAAAAAAAAAAAAAAAAAATCCACCATGAAATCTGTCCGATCAGGAGTGGAAGATATTCCCATCCCATCTCTTATAATATAATGAGGAGGGGGGTCACATGTTCTGTGCACAGTCTATATATATGGATGATGCGCTACCAGCCGTAATAATGGAACTCCTGGTATTATGATTCATTATGATGCCGGGAGCACCTTCGCACTACAGTACTGGAACAGCTGCACCTCTGTGTACAGTGTACAGCGCAAAGATTAGGGGGTCATTCGCAAAACTCTGACTGTGTACAGATGGCGTTCTTCCGACTGGTCCTCGGAGCTCCCAGCTTCATAATTAATCATGATGCTGGGAGTTTAGAGGTCCAGTCCGCAGACATATGTATGACCCCTTAAAGTGAAGATTTAAATTGAACTCCACATTCAGTTCTGTAGCAGATCATCCATATATACAAACAGTGCATGCAATGTGTGAATGCCAACTTATACTAGTAAGCTGTCAGAATAAAGGGGGATTCTCCCATCATATATAATATAGTATATACCTGTAGGGATCTGGATACAGGGGTAACCCCATCATATAAAATATAGTATATACCTGTATATGATCTGGATACAGGGGTTACCCCATCATATATAATATAGTATATACCTGTAGGGATCAGGATAATGGGGGATTCCCATCATATATAATATAGTATATACCTGTAGGGATCAGGATAATGGGGGATTCCCATCATATATAATATAGTATATACCTGTAGGGATCAGGATAATGGGGGATTCCCATCATATATAATATAGTATATACCTGTAGGGATCAGAATAAGGGGGATTCCCATCATATATAATATAGTATATACCTGTAGGGATCAGAATAAGGGGGATTCCCATCATATATAATATAGTATATACCTGTAGGGATCAGGATAATGGGGGATTCCCATCATATATAATATAGTATATACCTGTAGAGTGATGGACCCGGTCTACATCCTGTGAAGTAGGGGGCAGTATTACTGTCTGTATTGGAATTGTACTATAATGTCATTGGACTTGGACTTTGTATCTTCTATTATATTGCTGCTCCTGCTGTATGTGATAGTGAGGATAACCCATGGTACAATGTAGCAGCTATAGCAGTAATGCAGCGTGTAGCGTCAGGACATGGCGGCCGGTAGCCAGCGGCTGGTTCCACTTTAGATTGATACGTTTTCATTTCACTTGCCCATTAAGGTTTATGATTAGCCATTAATAAGCCTGATCGGAGTCGATGTGCGGAGTGTTTTACGTTCAGCACTTTACAAATAGTCATCACTTCAAGTTTGTGTCTGGTAGCGGGACGTGAGCAGATTGATGAGACCCGTAACAATTGCTGATTCTCATTGATCCGCAGGTCAAACTCACTGATTCAATTTGCCATTCTCCTATAATGTAATTAATCAGGGGCCTGATTCTCAGATTCTCAGCAGTCATCAGTAACATTGAGACTCTCAAAGACAAAGCCTGCGGAGCTGCGCTCAGGCTGCTCTATGGCGGGGGGGGTTCCTTCTGCCACCAAACAGTTACCCCCCCCCCCCCCCCCCCCCAAAAAAAAAAAAAAAATGTTAAAATACACTCACTAGGTTAAGGTGGTAGGTAAAGGAGACTTTAAAGGAGAAGTCCGTCTGTATGAAGGATCCCTCAGGCAGCAGGCGCAGGGGAGAGGATAACAAGCAGTCCTTAACTCACCTCTCCCTGTGCCGCATTGCACTGCGCCCCTGACTCTGGGACCCCCGCCGGAAGGAATTTTCCCCAGGTTGTCATGATATCATGACCATCCCAGCTGATGGACAGCCCTCTGCAGCGGTGTCCTGCCCCAGTCACTGATTGGCTGAGGGGGCTGTCCATCAACCAGGCCATGAAATCAGCTCAGGTTAATATCCCATAGCCCGGCAGGGGTCCCAAAGAAGTGATCCATCGCTGCAGAGGCACAGGAAGAGGTGAGTGCGTGAGGTTTGTTATTTTCCCCACTGCCCCTGCATATGGGAAAAAAACGTCCTGTGGCCGCACTTTCCGGGAAGTATTGGATCCCGCTGGCGATGATTTAGTTTGGGTGAAATTTGAAGACAGAGAAAATCAGAACCAGACTTTGCTGTCATATGAAACCTGTGGAGCACATGCAGGAGTTCTGGCACATGAAAGCTGGTAGGAGCCACCTTTGGTGGAAGCAGAGAGGCCCTTTCAGCGTGATGCAACTTCTCCAACCCCTGGCTAGACTTGAGTAGCACCTCTGCGGTTTGCAGGTTAGTCTTGAGACATTGACCCTCGTAGCATGGACAGACAGGTTGCTCACACCTCAGGTGTTCTAGCAGCATACGTTCTAGAACTCTGAACTCAGGAAACAGAATCACAGCAGTAAAGAAGCTGAATGGGCTCTGGACAGTGGTCCGGGCCAAGGAAGAAGACTCTCTGGCACATACACTGGAACGCTGAAACTAACAAGCTCAAGACTAAGAACCCTCAGGTTTACTTAAACCACCCTTTTATGCTACAGGGAGCAAACATGTTTTTAGACTCGGTGACTTAGGACCCCTTTTTTGCATATTCAAATATTATAGGGGGCAATGTATCAATGGAGACTCTTCATGAGTAGTTGGATTTCCTTTACTGATCTCCCTGAGCTCATTGATTGCTGTGTTTTGCCGATCTCCCTGAGCTCAGTGATTGCTGTGTTTTGCTGATCTCCCCGAGCTCAGTGATTGCTGTGCTATGCTGATCTCCCCGAGCTCAGTGATTGCTGTGTTTTGCCGATCTCCCCGAGCTCAGTGATTGCTGTGCTATGCTGATCTCCCCGAGCTCAGTGATTGCTGTGCTTTGTCGACCTCCCAGAGCTCAGTGATTGCTGTGCTTTGCCGATCTCCCAGAGCTCAGTGATTGCTGTGCTTTGCCGATCTCCCCGAGCTCAGTGATTGCTGTGCTTTGCCGATCTCCCCCAGCTCAGTGATTGCTGTGTTTTGCCGACCTCCCCGAGCTCAGTGATTGCTGTGTTTTGCCGACCTCCTCGAGCACAGTGATTGCTGTTATTTGCCAATCTCCCCGAGCTCAGTGATTGCTGTTTTTTGCCGATCTCCCCGAGCTCGGTGATTGCTGTGCTTTGCCGATCTCCCCGAGCTCAGTGATTGCTGTGTTTTGCCGATCTCCCCGAGCTCAGTGATTGCTGTGCTTTGCCGATCTCCCCGAGCTCAGTGATTGCGGTGTTTTGCCGACCTCCCGGAGCACAGTGATTGCTGTGCTTTGCCGACCTCCCGGAGCACAGTGATTGCTGTGCTTTGCCGATCTCCCCGAGCTCAGTGATTGCTGTGCTTTGCCGATCTCCCCGAGCTCAGTGATTGCTGTGCTTTGCCGATCTCCCCGAGCTCAGTGATTGCTGTGCTTTGCCGATCTCCCCGAGCTCAGTGATTGCTGTGCTTTGCCGATCTCCCCGAGCTCAGTGATTGCTGTGCTTTGCCGATCTCCCCGAGCTCAGTGATTGCTGTGCTTTGCCGATCTCCCCGAGCTCAGTGATTGCTGTGCTTTGCCGATCTCCCCGAGCTCAGTGATTGCTGTGCTTTGCCGATCTCCCCGAGCTCAGTGATTGCTGTGCTTTGCCGATCTCCCCGAGCTCAGTGATTGCGGTGTTTTGCCGACCTCCCGGAGCACAGTGATTGCTGTGCTTTGCCGATCTCCCCGAGCTCAGTGATTGCTGTGCTTTGCCGATCTCCCCGAGCTCAGTGATTGCTGTGCTTTGCCGATCTCCCCGAGCTCAGTGATTGCTGTGCTTTGCCGATCTCCCCGAGCTCAGTGATTGCTGTGCTTTGCCGATCTCCCCGAGCTCAGTGATTGCTGTGCTTTGCCGATCTCCCCGAGCTCAGTGATTGCGGTGTTTTGCCGACCTCCCGGAGCACAGTGATTGCTGTGCTTTGCCGATCTCCCCGAGCTCAGTGATTGCTGTGCTTTGCCGATCTCCCCGAGCTCAGTGATTGCTGTGCTTTGCCGATCTCCCCGAGCTCAGTGATTGCTGTGCTTTGCCGATCTCCCCGAGCTCAGTGATTGCTGTGCTTTGCCGATCTCCCCGAGCTCAGTGATTGCGGTGTTTTGCCGACCTCCCGGAGCACAGTGATTGCTGTGCTTTGCCGATCTCCCCGAGCTCAGTGATTGCTGTGCTTTGCCGATCTCCCCGAGCTCAGTGATTGCTGTGCTTTGCCGATCTCCCCGAGCTCAGTGATTGCTGTGCTTTGCCGATCTCCCTGGGCTCAATGATTGCTCAGAGAGAGAATATATAAAGAATATATACATACACAGAGATTTATTAAATATGGTGTAAAGTGAAACTGGCTCAGTCGCCCCCGGCAACCAATCAGATTCCACCTTTCATTCTCCAAAGAGTCTGTGAGGAATGAGAGGTGGAATCTGATTGGTTGCTAGGGGCAACTGAGCCAGTTTTACTTTACACCATGTTTGATAAATCTCCCCCATAGAGACTATATACCAGGGGTACTCAACAACTTTTAGTGAGGGGCCACTTACCGGGTTCTATTGTCAGGTGAAGGTCCAAACTGAACATCAGTAGGAAACGTGTTTTGTTACTTTGTCACAAACGTTCAACTATTTATATACAGAATTGCTGCTTATTAGCGGGAAAATTGGCATTTTTTTCTCTCTCACCAGGCCTTTGATATTAGGTACAAAGGGGGTGACTGCCCTGGTAGTATATAGCCCCCCTGTTGCTCCCCCAGTAGTGTATAGCCCCCCCTGTGCGCTCTCCTTCAGTAGTATATAGCCCCCTGTTGCTCCCCCAGTAGTATATAGCCCCCCTGTGCGCTCTCCCCCTGTAGTATATAGCCCCCTGTGAGCTCCCCCCAGTAGTATATAGCCTCCCCGTGCGCTCTCCCCCTGTAGAATATAGCCCCCTGTGAGCTCCCCCCAGTAGTATATAGCCCCCCCTGTGCGCTCTCCCCCTGTAGTATATAGCCCCCTGTGCGCTGTCCCCCAGTAGTATATAGCCCCCTGTGAGCTCCCCCCAGTAGTATATAGCCCCCCTGTGCTCTCCCCCTGTAGTATTTAGCCCCCTGTGAGCTCCCCCCAGTAGTATATAGCCCCCTTGAGCTCCCACCAAGTAGTATATAGCCCCCCTGTGAGCTCCCCCCTGTAGTATATAGCCCCCTGTGAGCTCTCCCTGTAGTATATAGCCCCCATGCGCTGTTCCCCTGTAGTATATAGCCCCCTGTGAGCTCCCCCCAGTAGTATATAGCGCCGCTGTGCTCTCCCCCCAGTAGTATATAGCGCCCCTTGTACTTTCCCCCTGTAGTATATAGCCCCTGTGAGGTCCCCCCTGTAGTATATAACCCCCTGTGCGCTCCCCCCAGTAGTATATAGCCCCCTCAGTAGTATATAGCCCCCTGTGAGGTCCCCCCTGTAGTATATAGCCCCCTGTGCGCTCCCCCCAGTAGTATATAGCCCTTTAAGTAGTATATAGCCCCCTGTGAGGTCCCCCCTGTAGTATATAGCCCCCTGTGCGCTCCCCCCAGTAGTATATAGCCCCCTCAGTAGTATATAGCCCCCTGTGAGGTCCCCCCTGTAGTATATAGCCCCCTGTGCGCTCCCCCCAGTAGTATATAGCCCCCTCAGTAGTATATAGCCCCCTGTGAGGTCCCCCCTGTAGTATATAGCCTCCTGTGCGCTCCCCCCAGTAGTATATAGCCCCCTGTGCGCTCCCCCCAGTAGTATATAGCCCCATAAGTAGTATATAGCCCCTGTGAGGTCCCCCCTGTAGTATATAACCCCCTGTGCGCTCTCCCCAGTAGTATATAGCCCCCTCAGTAGTATATAGCCCCCTGTGAGGTCCCCCCTGTAGTATATAGCCCCCTGTGCGCTCCCCCCAGTAGTATATAGCCCCCTCAGTAGTATATAGCCCCCTGTGAGGTCCCCCCTGTAGTATATAGTCCACCTGTGCGCTCTCCCCTTGTAGATGCCCCCCAGACAGAAAAAAAAAATAACAAAAACAACTCACCTAGCACCTCGTTCCCCGCTGCAGCTGTCTTCTTCTCTTCCCGTCGGTCCGGCCCCCGGCTGATACGCGCTCTGTAGGGATGTCCCGGGGATTCCCCAGCAGAGCGCGCATCAGTGACCTCAGCGTACGCCGCCGGCCTGTCCTTCCCGGAAGTGCAGGCCGGCGGCGTACACTGAGGTCTGTGGTGCGCGCTCTGCTGGGGAATCCCCGGGACATCCCCAGAGCGCGTATCAGCCGGGGGCCGGACCGACACTGCCCCCAGCCCCACAGGCGTACTGACATCTAAGGACAGTACGCCTATGGGGCGGGAGGCAGTGCGGTGGGGAGCGGGACGGACCGGATCCGGGGCGGTTAGGAGGTCTGACCAGGGGTCCGGACAGCTGGCCTCCGCGGTCCGGGTTCGGACCGCAGTCCGCCAGTTGAGGACCCCTACTATATACAAACACATATAGAGAATATACTGTATATATACACATACACACATCTAGAGAATATATATACACATAGGGAGGCATTTATTAAGTCCGGCGGTTTTTACGCCGGACGTAAAAATGCCCCCGCAGCTCCGGCGCTATGGAGATTTATGTAGAGGCGGACTGCCTCTACATAAATCCCGTGCGCGCCGTTGCGCACCGCCGAAAACCTACGCCAGCTGAGGACTGGAGTAGGTTTTCGGCGTACATTTTGGCGGAACGGATGATAAATCGCGCGGACTCTGAGTCCGCGGCCTCCGTTCCGCCCACTCTCCGCCCCTTTTCCGCCCCCTTTCCGCCCCCTGGCGTACTCGGCGGAAAGTGCCGATTTGCGAATATTTTATTCGCAAATCCACCATTTTTGCTTAAAAAAAGACGCAAATCGGCACTTTCCGCCGAAAATCATCCATTCGCCGGATGATACATGTGGCCCATAGAGTACATACTGTATATACACACATATAGATAATATATATACACACATAGAGAATATATTTCTATGGCGTCTTTACAGACTATAAGCCATCTAAGCGTTGCCACCTGTCCCTGGGATTCCGTATGTTGAGCTTCTCGCAGACTGAACACTCCTGTAAGTTGTCGTGGTGTATTCGGCCTCTCGCTGTGACTGCGCGGAGCCTCCTGTAACCTTGTCAGGAAAGGTCGCTGCAGCTTCATTAAGAGAAGAGGCCGCCTTGTGAAGCAATGTGAGACGTGGCGGCGGCGGCCTCTGCCAGACACCTGAACCTCACACCGAGCGGCTGCTCACAATATCGTCCTGTAAATGAGATCACAAAGTGGTGATGCCGGAGCTCCCTGGGCCGCTGCCCGCTGCCTGACCCATCTGCCACCGCTACAGCGTGTACCCGCATGTGAATGGCTCCCGCCTCCTCCGCCGCCGCCCTATGGGGTTATTACCTGTGTTACCTACAAGATCTCTTATATCCTGGTGTATCTTCTGCTCCAGGAACGTGGGAGGCCATCGGGACATCCCGGGAAATCACAACAGGGAACAAAGTCTTCAAGCTTCAAAGAAAGTCACAAATCCGCAGCTTCCTAGTAGAAGGGTTGCTATTTCGGCCATTGTTATCATCTCAATGTATAAGAACGTTGTTGTTTGTATCCAAAAGCTGAGGGTTTGTTACAATTGTATCCAGTCATTCTGAACTGTACACCGATACACTGTAACAAACTATCCCGGGGATTGCTGCTATCCTGGTAATATAAATGGCACCCAATGGAGTATGGTATGAGGCAGAAACCTCTGTGTGCCTGAATGGATACAGGACTCCACTATCTGCACAATTGTGTGTGAGGTGATACAATATGGGGGCTGCCAAAACAACACCAAAATGCCCCCACCCCCATCTCATGACCCGATTGTCTGAAGCATTCAAAGATATGTCTATGGATTATAGGAACCAGTGGTCCACAGATATTCATTGCTTCTGGTGACAAAGTGTTGGGGGCATGCTCTATGAGTTCATTGTACTCAGCTGTGTCCATAAACTATTAACTCCTATGGTAGATTGTAGTGGGCATGCTCTCTTGCCTGTGCAGGTAGAGGAAGGAGGTGAGCTGAGCCCTTTTTTATTTTTATGGGCGAGTGTTATGAGCATGCTCTATAACGTGCTGAGGTCAAGTAGGCGGATGAGGTGATCGTCTACTGTCAGTGGTGGATCCTGGATTATCAGTATACATAGGTGTTACCTGTAATTGGGACCCTGCCCATGTATAACCATCTGTATGGGAGAGGAGACCCCCAACACATCCCCCTTCAAAGTAATATGGCGGCCACGATACCCTCATAGGTTCTTCCTGCCTTGATTGGTGATGGTGCTGTCCCTATACAGGGGGGATGGTGGCAATCCCTCGGAATCCCTCCTGGGTCCTCCAACTCTTTCCATGTCCTTCCGATTCCCAACCATTGTAGTCCGGGAGCCGTCACAGATCCCTGGATGATGGTGAGGGCCATGACCTTAGCCTGTAGTACCACAAATCCCAGCATCTTCTCCATCCCCTCTTGCTCCTCCGCTGCCAGCTCTTTATTCATTCTACGTCCTCCTTCTCTTTGTTAATATTTTATCTTCTCTCCCTGCGGTGACCGGGATCAGAGAGGAGACTCTCTACCTGTCAGGGGTCGGGCTCCTGGCTCATATCCTTTGTTTTTTTCTTATTAAGCCCCCACAGGTGTTCCCATTTATATTTAATCTATTGTATCTGTGAGCGCCGAAACGCGTGGCGCTCCTGTGAAAGGAGAAAAGATCTTCCCCGGCACAATAATAATATTACTAATAATAATACCGCCTGTGTTGCTGCATATTTAATACCTCAATCGCCTGAACAGGATTGCAGCAATGTGGCTGCGTGCTGTGACCGCCACCACCGCCACAGCCGCTCCCCCCGATACCAGAAGAAAAGAGGATCTCAGCGGCTGCAGTCACACGTCACCGTCCAGTCATGGAGATTGCAATTATCAGCAAGAAGAAGAAGCCGGACCGGAGCCCGGACACGAGGGGCGGCCGGGGGAGCGGCGCCGTCTGCACGCTCATTCTCCAGAGGTTAGGCCCGATCTAAATTATTCTATTTTTCTCCTATATCAATAGGAATACAGGAGCCATAATTCAGCGGTGACATCCATTGTATGGGCCCGGAATATAGAGGGACGGATTAAACCCTTGGCTCCGGAGGCGACACTGCAACGAGCCGCTCGCAGACACTTTCTTGGCCTTTGCAAAAAAAAAAAAAAAAAAACAGTGACTTTTTTTTCTATCTTTAGTTTCATTGGAAAGTGTTTTATTTTTCCTTTATCCTTTTTTTTTTTTACCCTTGCAAAGAATATTTTGCTATTGAGTCTTCAGACGGGGAGGTTTATGCCCTCTGGGGGCCCAATGCTAAGAGAACGGCCATTAACTTCCTCTGCCGGATCATTTACATGTCATTTTATTCTTAGGCTGGGTTCACACCATGTTTTTTTTTAATCTTTTTTAACAAAAAAAAAATCTGTTTTTTCTTTGTTTGTTTTTTGGCCATGTTTCTGTGTACATAAAAAAAACATGCATTTTGATCTGTTTCTTATAATGGAAGTCAATGGAGAAATAGATCAAAGCAAATACATCTGTTTTTCTATACATCTGTTTTTCTATCCACTTTTTCAAAAACAGATGAAAATGGCTGAAAAATCTTAGTGTGAATCTGACCTTAACGGGAACCATTTAATTTAATTTTTTTACTAATAACAACTGGAGACTGATATATATTTTTGTTATTTTTTTTTGTTTTATGATTATAGATTTTTTTTATTCTATTTTGCACATGATTATGGGGGCGGCCATTCTGTCCCACCTACTCTTATCATTTAGAGACATGCGTTACAGCAGCCACATGGACCAAAGGAACTGTAGTCTGGAGATGACTCATTGACTTCTATGGTGGAGCGTTGTGAGCATGCTTCGTGGCCTGTATAGAGGTCGGCGTGCAGGAAGAGGAATCTCTATACAGATCACAAAGCATGGCCACAAAACTCTCAAGTAGTTGACCAACACAGCTCCTTCTCCTCTCTGCACACAGACCTCTGCAGGGGTCACACAGCATGCTCACTGAATTCTACCATAGAAGTAAATGATGATATTCACAGCTAAGCCTCCCTCTCCCTGTGGAGTGACTATGCATAGGTCACAGATCATGCCCAGAAACCTCTAAAATTAATGTCAATGGGTCAGCTCCAAAGTATTGTGTGGGGTATCATCTCTGAATGATAATAGAAAAAAATCTCAGGCGTCCCCCATGATAATGCTCAAAACATAAAATATAAACATAGAAACAGGTTAGAAATAAAAACATATCATATCAAAAACGTATCTAATTTAGGTGACGCACAATGTAAACAATGTGTCATTTACTAATGTAAGAACACGGCTGTTTTCTATCCGTTCTTCTAGAACATTGGGTCATAGGCCTTCCATTATTTCCTCGTGTTTTCTATTGTTTCCCATGTTTTCTATTGGTTTCTCGTGTTTTCTTTAAAAAATTATTTGTGTTTTCTTTTGGTTCCTCTTTTTTTTCTTTTGGTTCCTCGTGTTTTCTATTGGTTTCTCATGTTTTCTTCTAATTATTCATGTTTTCTTTTGGTTCCTCTTTTTTTCTATTGGTTCTTCGTGTTTTCTATTAATTACTCGTGTTTTTTATTGGTTCCCGTGTTTTCTATTGGTTTCTCATGTTTTCTTCTAATTATTCATGTTTTCTATTGGTTCCCGTGTTTTCTATTGGTTTCTCATGTTTTCTTCTAATTATTCATGTTTTCTTTTGGTTCCTCTTTTTTTCTATTGGTTCTTCGTGTTTTCTATTAATTACTCGTGTTTTTTATTGGTTCCCGTGTTTTCTATTGGTTTCTCATGTTTTCTTCTAATTATTCATGTTTTCTATTGGTTCCCGTGTTTTCTATTGGTTCCTGTGTTTTCTATTGGTTCCTCATGTTTTCTATTAATTATTCGTGTTTTCTATTGGTTCCTCATGTTTTCTATTAATTATTCGTGTTTTCTATTGGTTCCTCGTGTTTTCTATTAATTATTTGTGTTTTCTATTGGTTCCTCATGTTTTCTATTAATTATTCGTGTTTTCTATTGGTTCCTCGTGTTTTCTATTGGTTTCTCGTGTTTTCTATTGGTTTCTCGTGTTTTCTTTTAATTACTCGTGATTTCGATTGGTTCCTCGTTTCTTCTATTGGTTCCTCGAGTTTTCTATTGGTTCCTCTTTTTTTCTATTGGTTCCTTGTGTTTTCTATTGGTTCCTTGTTTCTTCTATTGGATCCTTGTGTTTTCTATTGGTTCCTCGTGTTTTTTATTGGTTCCTGTGCTTTCTATTGGTTCCTCGTTTCTTCTATTGGATCCTTGTGTTTTCTTTTGGTTCCTTGTTTCTTCTATTGAATCCTTGTGTTTTCTTTTGGTTCCTCTTTTTTTTCTTTTGGTTCCTCGGTTTTGTGTCCTCGGGTTTTCTATTGGCAATTTGTGAGGTTACATGGTCGAATTGTCGGCTTCTTATGTCCAACCAAGAAAATATTTGCCCCCTGTATATTTCCGCCAGTCACATATATTACAGATAATGATCCATGTAACCAGACAGAGAAGATAAGGAACGCGGAGCATTAATGGACGTCCATTGACTGTTATTTTTCCATTTGGTCCGGGGTCGGGATTCATTTGTCTGTACAATCAATGTCTGAGCTGAGCCATAGTTCTCCCGCTTCGGATCAATTCTCATCCACATTATACTTTATAAAGCGCTGATGATATTGGAGGCTCGTCCGGGATGACACAGCTAATAACCATCACGCCGCGCGGTACATCACCCAGAACTTTCTCACAGTCGCCCATTTACCACGTCCCTATTTTCTCCACTCGGAGGCGGCGTCTCAATTCTTCATTAATGTCAGAGGTTCTCCCATCCCGGTATAAGATAATATTGTAGAGATTATCACATCTTCCTATAGGAAATCAGCAGCGTAATATCAGGCAAGAGAGGATCCCAGTCTGGTGGACGCTGCTCCCCAGCATAGAGCCATTTGTCGTGAGAACAATGAGGAATGGGCTGAGGATTCTCTCCATGATGAATGACTCGCTTCCCCCGGAATGAGAAGACTTTAAATTTAATTCACCCCGGACGAGCAAAGTTCCCGATCAGGGACACTAAATAAATCTTCCATGGGATTTGTTGCCGGCACACGAAACGTTCCCTCTGTAATCTGAGATAGAGGGGAAAAAAACAGAATAAGGACGGACAGAAGCGATGGTGCTCAGCCCGGGAGTCTCTGTTACTTATTGTCACTTACCGATGCAATGGTTATTTAAAGGGACAATAGATTTCATTTCTTTTAAAAGGGGTAGTTTTTTTTCTTACTTTAAATCAACAGATTTGAAATTTATGGCTTTTTAAAATCCTCCAGTCTTTCAGTACTTATCATCTGCTGTATGTCCTGCAGGAAGTGATGTATTCTCTCCAGTCTGACACAGTGCTCTCTGCTGCCACCTCTGTCCATGTCTGGAAGTGTCCAGAGCAGCAGGAAATCTCCATAGAAAACCTCTCCTGCTCTGGACAGTTCCTGACATGGACAGAGGTGGCAGCAGAGAGCACTGTGTCAGACTGGAGAGAATACAACACTTCCTGCAGGACATACAGCAGCTGATAAGTACTAGAGGACTGAAGATTTTGACATAGTAAATTACAAATTTGTATTAATTTCTGATGCCAGTTGATTTGAAAGAAAAACATTTTTGGCTTATACCTTCCGGCTACTTGTGCATAGATTAATATGGAGGAGTAGGAGGCAACAGAGTGGCACATGGGAAGGACAGCGCTCTATGGAGCCAGGGAACATCCCTGCGGATTGCAGAAACACTGCAGGAATCCTCCTAAGAGATCATCTGGTCAGAGGCTTCTGGGACAGAGATAGAGACAGAGACAGAGATAGAGACAGAGATAGAGGAGAGTGTCTGCCCCGGAGCAGAGACCGTGTACAGAGAGATAGCCACCTGCCAGGAGAGAGTAAGAGCTGGTCTGTGTTAGTAAACACTTGTATGTGTGAAGTCATGAGCGTGAGTGTGATAGCACATCCTGAGTGTGATACACAACACTGGGATATCGCAGCACCTCGCCAGCCAATGGTGTATGTGAGCGGCCATGTATACACTGTGCTGTGTCATATATACAGAGCTGAGATGGTTACAGCATACACACCCTGTATACACTGTATATGGAGACGTGTGTCATGGAGAGATGGTGGCGGTGTATGGAGACTGGTGGTGTGTGGAGACTGGTGGTGTGTGAAGAGATGGTGGTGTGTGGAGAGATGGTGGTATGTGGAGACTGGTGGTGTGTGGAGACTGGTGGTGTGGGGAGAGATGGTGGTGTGTGAAGAAATGGTGGTGTGTGGTAACTAGTGGTGTGTGGAGACTGGTGGTGTGTGGAGACTGGTGGTGTGGGGAGACTGGTAGTGTGGGGAGAGATGGTGGTGTGTGGAGACTGGTGGTGTGGGGAGAGATGGTGGTGTGTGGAGACTGGTGGTGTGGGGAGAGATGGTGGTGTGTGGAGACTGGTGGTGTGTGGAGACTGGTGGTGTGTGGAGACTGGTGGTGTGTGGAGACTGGTGGTGTGGGGAGAGATGGTGGTGTGTGGAGACTGGTGGTGTGTGGAGAGATGGTGGTGTGTGGAGACTGGTGGTGTGGGGAGACTGGTGGTGTGGGGAGAGATGGTGGTGTGTGGAGACTGGTGGTGTGGGGAGAGATGGTGGTGTGTGGAGACTGGTGGTGTGTGGTGACTGGTGGTGTGTGGAGACTGGTGGTGTGTGGAGACTGGTGGTGTGGGGAGAGATGGTGGTGTGTGGAGGGATGGTGGTGTATGGTGACTGGTGGTGTGGGGAGAGATGGTGGTGTGTGGAGAGATGGTGGTGTGTGGAGGGATGGTGGTGTGTGGAGACTGGTGGTGTGGGGAGAGATGGTGTGTGTGGGGAGAGATGGTGGTGTGTGGAGACTGGTGGTGTGTGGAGACTGGTGGTGTGGGGAGAGATGGTGGTGTGTGGAGGGATGGTGGTGTATGGTGACTGGTGGTGTGGGGAGAGATGGTGGTGTGTGGAGAGATGGTGGTGTGTGGAGGGATGGTGGTGTGTGGAGACTGGTGGTGTGGGGAGAGATGGTGTGTGTGGGGAGAGATGGTGGTGTGTGGTGACTGGTGGTGTGTGGTGGGATGGTGGTGTGTGGAGAGGTGGTCGTGTATGGAGGGATTGTGGTGTGTGGAGGGATGGTGGCGGTGTCTGGAGGCTGGTGGTGTGTGGAGACTGGTGGTGTGGGGAGAGATGGTGGTATGTGGAGACTGGTGGTGTGTGAAGAGATGGTGGTGTGTGGAGACTGGTGGTGTGTGGAGAGATGGTGGTGTGTGGTGACTGGTGGTGTGTGGAGGGATGGTGGTGTGTGAAGAGATGGTGGTGTGTGGAGACTGGTGGTGTGGGGAGAGATGGTGGCGTGTGGTGACTGGTGGTGTGTGGAGGGATGGTGGTGTGTGGAGAAATGGTGGTGTGTGGAGACTGGTGGTGTGTGGAGAGATGGTGGTGTGTGGTGACTGGTGGTGTGTGGAGGGATGGTGGTGTGTGGTGACTGGTGGTGTGTGGAGGGATGGTGGTGTGTGGAGAAATGGGGGTGTGTGGTGACTGGTGGTGTGTGGTGGGATGGTGGTGTGTGGAGAGATGGTGGTGGGATGGTGGTGTGGAGAGGTGGTCGTGTATGGAGGGATTGTGGTGTGTGGAGGGATGGTGGCGGTGTGTGGAGGGATGGTGGTGTGTGGTGACTGGTGGTGTGTGGAGGGATGGTGGTGTGTGGAGAGGTGGTGGTGTGTGGAGAGGTGGTGGTGTATGGAGGGATTGTGGTGTGTGGAGACTGGTGGTGTGTGGATGGATGATGGTGTGTGGAGAGATGGTGGTGTGTGGTGACTGGTGGTGTGTGGAGAGATGGTGGTGTGTGGTGGGATGGTAGTGTGTGGAGATAAAGTGGTGTGTGGAACGATAGTGGTGTGTGGAGGTGGTGGTGTATGGAGGGATTGTGGTGTGTGGAGGGATGGTGGTGTGTGGAGGGTTGGTGGTGTGTAGAGAGATGGTGGTGTGGAGAGGTGGTGGTATATGGAGGGATTATGGTGTGTGGAGGGTTGGTGGTGTGTGGAGGGAGTGTGGTGTGTGGAGGGAGTGTGGTGTGCGGAGAGATGGTGGTGTGCTGAGGGATGGTGGTGTGCAGAGGGATGGTGGTGTGTGGAGAGACGATGGTGGTGTGTGGAGAGACGGTGGTGGTTTGTGGATACTGGTGGTGTGGGGAGGGATGGTAGTGTGTGGCGGGATGGTGGTGTGCGGAGATGGTGGTGTATGGAGGAATGGTGGTGTTTGGATACTGGTGGTGTGTGGAGGGATTGTGGTGTGTGGAGAGATGGCGGTGTGTAAAAAGATGGTGGTGTGTGGAGAGATAGTGGTGTGTGAAGGGATAGTGGTGGTTTATGTATACTGGTGGTGTATAGAGGGATGGTGGCTTGTGGAGGGTTGGTGGTGCTGTGTGGAGGGATGGTAGTGTGTGGAGGGATGGTGGTGTGTGGAGAGACGGTGGTGTGTGAAGGAATGGTGGTGTGTGGATACTGGTGGTATGGGGAGGGATTGTGGTGTGTGGAAGGATGGTGGTGTGTGGAGGGTTGGTGGTGTGTGGAAGGATGGTGGTGTGTGGAAGGATGGTGGTGTGTGGAGGGATGATGGTGTGCGGAGGGATGGTGGTGTGTGGAGGGTTGGTAGTGTGTAGAGGGATGGTGGCGTGTGGAGAGATGGCGGTGTGCGGAGAGATGGTGGTGTATGAAGGAATGGTGGTGTGTGGATACTAGTGGTGTGGGGAGGGATTGTGGTGTGTGGAAGTATGGTGGTGTGTGGAGAGATGGTGGTGTGTGGAGATACAGTGGTGTGTGGAAGGATGGTGGTGTGTGGAGGGTTGGTAGTGTGTGGAGGGATGGTGGTCTGCGGAGAGATGGCGGTGTGCGGAGAGATGGTGGTGTATGAAGGGATGGTGGTGTGTGGAAAGATGTGGTGGTGTGTGGAGGGATGGTGGTGTGTGAAGACTGGTGGTGTGTGTAGACTGGTGGGGTGTGGAAACTAGTGGGGTGTGGAGGAATGGTGGTGTGTGGACACTGTTGGTGTGCGGAGGCATGGTGGTGTGTGGAGACTGGTGGTGTGTGGAGGGATGGTGGTGTGTGGAAACTGGTGGTGTGTGGAGGGATGGGGGTGTATGGAGAGATGGTTGTGTGCGGAGAAATGGTGGTGTGCATAGGGATGGTGGTGTGCAGAGAGACGCTGGTGGTGTGTGGAGAGATGGTGGTGTGTGGAGATACAGTGGTGTGTGAAGGGATGGTGGTAGTTTGTGGATACTGGCGGTGCGTGGAGGGATGATGGTGTGCAGAGGGTTGGTGGTGGTGTGTGGAGGGATGGTGGTGTGCAGAGAGACGATGGTGTGTGGAGATACAGTGGTGTGTAGAGGGATTGTGGTGTGTGGAAGGATGGTGGTGTGTGGAGGGATAATAGTGGTGTGCGAAGTGATGGTGGCGTGCAGAGAGACGGTGGTGGTGTGTGGAGAGATGGCAGTGTGTGGAGAGATGGCGGTGTGTGGCGATATAGTGGTGTTTGAAGGGATGTGGTGGTGTGTGGAGATATGGGCTGGTGTGTGGAGGGATGGTGGTGTGTGGAGGGATGGTGGTGGTGTGTGGATAGATGGTTGGGGTGTGTGGAGGGATGTGGTGGTGTGTGGAGGGATGTGGTGGTGTGTGGAGAGATGTGGTGGTGTGTGGAGGGATGGTGGTGTGCGGCGATATAGTGGTGTTTGGAGTGATGTGGTGGTGTGTGGAGAGATGTGGTGGTGTGTGGAGGGATGGTGGTGTGTGGAGGGCTGGTGGTGGTGTGTGGATAGATGGTTGGGGTGTGTGGATGGTGGTGTGAGGAGAGATGTGGTGGTGTGTGGAGGGATGGTGGTGGTGTGTGGAGAGATGGCGGTGTGTGGCTAGACGGTGGTGTGCGGCGATATAGTGGTGTTTGGAGGGATGTGGTGGTGTGTGGAGGGCTGGTGGTGGTGTGTGGAGGGATGGTGGTGTGTGGAGGGATGGTGGTGGTGTGTGGATAGATGGTTGGGGTGTGTGGATGGTGGTGTGAGGAGAGATGTGGTGGTGTGTGGAGAGATGTGGTGTGTGGAGAGATGTGGTGGTGTGTGGAGAGATGTGGTGGTGTGTGGAGGGATGGTGGTGGTGTGCTGTGGTTATGTTGTATCACACTGTTACCCCAGCGGCACACGCTCTATGAGTCAATCCTGTTCACTCTGCGTCAGTAACATCCTCGCTGTGACTTTATTGGCCGCGTCCAGGAATTCATCTTCATTATAAATGGCGGCGGCGGCAGAAAACCGGCAAAAAATACCCCCCCCCCTCCTGTATTTCTTCCTGTTTACTCACCGGGTAAATATAACGAATAGAGGAGGCGACTTTTTACAATCTATTATTTTACCTTCATTGTATTTTGAATATTTTACCGCCGGATGTCACGGCTCTGCGCTCGGATTTACAGCCGCATCGGCAACGTTTAGCAGCCGGAGATGTGCTGCTCTTAATTTCTGCTCTTCGGGTGTCCGGGCGGCTGATTTACAGCGCGGCGGCCGGCACTCCGGATTGGCCTGTCAGGTGAGATCCCGCCACAACCCGCATTGTTCTAGAGAAACGTCTCACCGTATTTAAATGCATTTCCTCAATTTAAGGCTCCATATTTACTACTCTCCGCCAACGCTGCAGGTAATTGCCCCCAGTATTTATTCCCGCATTTATTTCCCAGTTTGTGGAACAGTAAAACACCAGAAGTTTCTGTCGGAGATTTTATTCATGAAGCAAAAACTCAGAACACGAGAGATTGAAGGATGGGAACGCGGAAGAAAGGAAACAAAGGGAAGGGCAGTGGCGTAGCTACAGTGAAGGCGACTGCTATGGGGCCCCTGCAGAAAGGGGGCCCGAGGAAGCCTGTCCTGCCTTCATGGTAGGTACCCCGCTCCCCCAGGGGTCCAGAGAGGAAGAGGCACCCCCACTGCACTGTTCAGCCCCCTCACTGTAGTGCCAGGTGAGCGGGCTGAACAGAGGAGCAGGACCTGCCAGACGGCACAGGAGAGGGATTAAGGACCTTTGGGTCACATGACCCAAAGGTCCTCAATACCTATGTGAAGATCAGCCCGGACTACAGGAGGAGGAGGGGGAAGCCTGGGAGCTGTAAGTGCTGTGTATGTGTGTCAGTGAGTGTATATATGTATCTGTGGGTATATGTATATGTCAGTGTGTGTATATATGTATCTGTGGGTATATGTATATGTCAGTGTGTGTATATATGTATCTGTGGGTATATGTATATGTCAGTGAGTGTATATATGTATCTGTGGGTATATGTATATGTCAGTGTGTGTATATATGTATCTGTGTATATATTTATATGTCAGTATGTGTATGTATCTGTGGTTATATATATGTGTGTGTGTATGTCAGCAATGTCTGTAGCACTGGTGTATATATGTGTGTGTGTGTGTGTCAGCAATGTCTGTAGCACTGGTGTATATGTGTGTGTGTGTGTGTGTGTGTGTGTGTGTATGTCAGCAATGTCTGTAGCACTGGTGTATATGTGTGTGTGTATGTCAGCAATGTTGGAGCACTGGTATATATGTGTGTGTGTATGTCAGCAATGTCTGTAGCACTGGTGTATATGTGTGTGTGTGTATGTCAGCAATGTCTGTAGCACTGGTGTATATGTGTGTGTGTATGTCAGCAATGTCTTTAGCACTGGTGTATATGTGTGTGTGTATGTCAGCAATGTTGGAGCACTGGTGTATATGTGTGTGTGTGTGTGTGTCAGCAATGTCTGTAGCACTGGTGTATATGTGTGTGTGTGTGTGTGTGTGTGTGTGTGTGTGTGTATGTCAGCAATGTCTGTAGCACTGGTGTATATGTGTGTGTGTATGTCAGCAATGTTGGAGCACTGGTATATATGTGTGTGTGTATGTCAGCAATGTCTGTAGCACTGGTGTATATGTGTGTGTGTGTATGTCAGCAATGTCTGTAGCACTGGTGTATATGTGTGTGTGTATGTCAGCAATGTCTTTAGCACTGGTGTATATGTGTGTGTGTATGTCAGCAATGTTGGAGCACTGGTGTATATGTGTGTGTGTATGTCAGCAATGTCTGTAGCACTGGTGTATATGTGTGTGTGTGTGTGTATGTCAGCAATGTCTTTAGCACTGGTGTATATGTGTGTGTGTATGTCAGCAATGTCTGTAGCACTGGTGTATATGTGTGTGTGTATGTCAGCAATGTTGGAGCACTGGTGTATATGTGTGTTTGTATGTCAGCAATGTCTGTAGCACTGGTGTATATGTGTGTGTGTGTATGTCAGCAATGTCTGTAGCACTGGTGTATATGTGTGTGTGTGTATGTCAGCAATGTCTATAGCACTGGTGTATATGTGTGTGTGTGTATGTCAGCAATGTCTATAGCACTGGTGTATATGTGTGTGTATGTCAGCAATGTTGGAGCACTGGTGTATATGTGTGTGTGTATGTCAGCAATGTTGGAGCACTGGTGTATATGTGTGTGTGTGTATGTCAGCAATGTCTGTAGCACTGGTGTATATGTGTGTGTTTGTGTATGTCAGCAATGTCTGTAGCACTGGTGTATATGTGTGTGTTTGTGTATGTCAGCAATGTCTGTAGCACTGGTGTATATGTGTTTGTGTATGTCAGCAATGTCTGTAGCACTGGTGTATATGTGTGTGTGTATGTCAGCAATGTCTGTAGCACTGGTGTATATGTGTGTGTTTGTGTATGTCAGCAATGTCTATAGCACTGGTGTATATGTGTGTGTGTATGTCAGCAATGTCTGTAGCACTGGTGTATATATGTGTGTGTATGTCAGCAATGTCTGTAGCACTGGTGTATGTGTGTGTGTGTATGTCAGCAATGTCTGTAGCACTGGTGTATATGTGTGTGTGTATGTCAG
This sequence comes from Dendropsophus ebraccatus, assembly GCF_027789765.1. Taxonomy (NCBI): domain Eukaryota; kingdom Metazoa; phylum Chordata; class Amphibia; order Anura; family Hylidae; genus Dendropsophus; species Dendropsophus ebraccatus. The sequence continues at coordinate 5,441,981 of NC_091462.1, forward strand.
CAATGTCTGTAGCACTGGTGTATATGTGTGTGTTTGTGTATGTCAGCAATGTCTGTAGCACTGGTGTATATGTGTGTGTGTGTGTGTGTATGTCAGCAATGTCTGTAGCACTGGTGTATATGTGTGTGTGTATGTCAGCAATGTCTGTAGCACTGGTGTATATGTGTGTGTGTATGTCAGCAATGTCTTTAGCACTGGTGTATATGTGTGTGTGTGTATGTCAGCAATGTCTGTAGCACTGGTGTATATGTGTGTGTGTGTATGTCAGCAATGTCTGTAGCACTGGTGTATATGTGTGTGTGTGTATGTCAGCAATGTCTGTAGCACTGGTGTATATGTGTGTGTGTATGTCAGCAATGTCTGTAGCACTGGTGTATATGTGTGTGTATATGTCAGCAATGTCTGTAGCACTGGTGTATATGTGTGTGTGTATGTCAGCAATGTTGGAGCACTGGTGTATATGTGTGTGTGTATGTCAGCAATGTCTGTAGCACTGGTGTATATGTGTGTGTGTGTATGTCAGCAATGTCTGTAGCACTGGTGTATATGTGTGTGTGTGTATGTCAGCAATGTCTATAGCACTGGTGTATATGTGTGTGTGTGTATGTCAGCAATGTCTATAGCACTGGTGTATATGTGTGTGTGTATGTCAGCAATGTTGGAGCACTGGTGTATATGTGTGTGTGTATGTCAGCAATGTTGGAGCACTGGTGTATATGTGTGTGTATGTCAGCAATGTCTGTAGCACTGGTGTATATGTGTGTGTTTGCTCCCAACGATGTTCTGCAGCAGCTTCTATTAATGTTGGGCTCTAATAAAAGAACCCACCACTAATATCTGCTGCATTTTCTTTTATTTCTGGTTGAGTATTTCTTATTACAAACAGATGATTTCCCTGTATACAGTCTATTCATGGTGTATACATCAGCACTAGTGTCATCACATTACAGCGTATATGTGTGTATGTCAGTGGCGTATCTGTATATATGTTAATGGTGCCTCTGTGTGTGTATATGTGCGTCAATGTTTGGCGGGGGGGGGCGTACAGGATTTATGGGGCCTCATGAATCCTAGCTACGCCCCTGGCTCCGGGGCATATCGTGATATCCAGTCATCTTACGGGATCAGGACAGCAGGATTGTCGCTTAGCCATCCCTCCAGATTAACCCCTTTCCTCCACATTAACCCCTTTCCTCCACATTAACCCCTTCCCTCCACATTAACCCCTTTCCTCCACATTAACCCCTTTCCTCCACATTAACCCCTTTGCTTCACATTAACCCCTTTCCTCCACATTAACTCCTTCCCTCCAGATTAACCCCTTTCCTCCACATTAACTCCTTCCCTCCACATTAACCCCTTTCCTCCACATTAACTCCTTCCCCCCACATTAAAGGGGTACTCCACTCAGACATAACTTCTGATATGTTGCTGTGCATGGTGAGACCAACAATTCCTTCCATGCTTGTTATTACCTATTCAGTCTCCTTCCCCCAGTTCTCAGCTGCTGCTTTCTGCTCAAGACACAAAAATTTGTGTGTGAGCCTTTCTCTCTGTTCCCCCCTCCTTCCCTCTCCCTTCTGAGACAGATTCAAGTCTCTGGCAGGATGTATCTGCAACATTGTAGCCTCTTTGTAATGCTGGGAGGGCGATTCTGAGGTCAAGTTGCTGATGAATTTAGATCCCATGTTTTTCATGTCTATTCACACGTCCGCAATGTTTTGTGGATATGCACAGAACAACTATAGAGGTCTATGGGATCAGCACGGACATTATAGGCGTTACACTAACATCCACAAAAAATAAATTAATACACATATATATATATATATATATATATATATATATATATATATATATAGTGTGAATGTAGCCTTACAAAGAAGCTTCAATGTTGCAGATACAGCTAGCCAGGGACTTGTTTACATCAGCCGTCTCAGAAGGAAGGCGAGAGGAGAGGGGGAGACAGGGAGAAAAGCTCACACACAGATTTTTGTGTCTTCAGCAGAAAGCAGCAGCTGAGAACTGGGGGAAGGCGACTGAATAGATAATAACAAGTATGGAAGGAATTATTAGTCTCATCATGGGCAGCAACATATGAAAAGTTATGTCTGAGTGGAATATCCCTTTAACCCCTTCCCTCCACATATCTGCTATAACAGTATAATCCTATGGAGATGCGATGGCCTGAGAAAATGAATGAACTGAAACAAATTTGCAGAAAATAGGGGAGAGCAGGTCTTATTTTAGGGGAGGTCACTGCTACTATTCAAGGCTTCACCTACTCTTCTCCCTGCACTGTGGATGTTTACTAGAGTTGAGCAAACTTTTTCCAAACCCAAACGTGTAGCATTTCATTACCAGGGGCAGAAGAAGTTGGAAGCCACCCTAGGAAGTCCTGGAATACATGGATACGGCCATAGGCCATGGGCTGTATCCCCAGGACTCTGCAGGGCAACATCCGCATATTCAAAAGGCGCACCATGTTTGCTCATCTACGGTCAGGACTTCTCTAGGAGGAAAACAACAAAAAATACAATAAAGATTCAAAGCAACAATATAAAAATAAATAAAGTGAAAGCAGAATGAGGAGGACGGAGCGACGGAAAGACCAAAAACCACAACAAGGGAACAAATGATTAGACCGGATTGTAATATTCCTGAGGAGGAACAAAACGAATAAAATACAAAGTGTTGAGATGGCGGCAACGTAAGCGAATCCTCTGTATCCCCCCAGCCCATCCCCCTCCCCATGCAATGACTGCGCTGTCACTTTAATATCTTCTGGGTTCCAGAATTATTGCTTCCCCCCGTCCTGCATTTCTGATCACATATATCTCTCATATGAATCTAATCTTTGTGTTATAGCTTCCCTTTAAATCTAGTGTATTAGTATGGATTTTCTGCCTGCCGTATCTCTGGCCGGGTCCCCGGGGACGGGACTCATCTCCTTGTTAAAGTGTTTTCCAGCAAGCCCAGCAGTTTCCAGGTGCAGGATGTGTCATCCATGAAGCCGCAGCAACAGATGATGAGTTGTAAAACTTTGCTGGGAATAATCTGTGATGAGAAAGCGTCATAGCGGAGATATAATGTGTGTGATGGATTGTCCGGTGTACGGGGGGGCCCGCAGGAGGCCGGTGTACGGGAGAACGCACAGGAGGCCGGTGTACAGGAGGGCTGCCGCCAGGCCCGGACTGGGACTTAAAATCAGCCCTGGCAATCAAACCCCAGCAGCCCACATACCATATCCTTCCCTATATATCATGGATAGCCGTGTAAAATACGAGCTGTAGCAAATTCTGCTTCATTTAGCCATGTCCCCACTACTCCCCTAAACATGTGAACCCCACCATCAGCACCTAAAAATAATGCTATAACATGATCTGCTGTGGATTTGATGTGGCATATATATATGCACTCATTCAACTGATTAAATCAGAAGCATCAAATCCGCATTGGATTAGGTATGAACGTGCCCTTAAAGGGAACCTGTGGGGTCTATACAAGGTACAATGCTGTAGATCCCAGCGTACAGATCAGGGACCGGACCTTTAGTCCAGTGTAAACCTCTATAATCATTCTTTTCATTACCAGCTGAAGTGTCACAGAGGTGGAGCCACAGCAGCACTTTCTGCCCCCGCCCCTGTCTGCTCTGACTGATGGACGTATAGGTTAGTGCTGCTGCTGCTGCTGCTGCTGTTGTGAAACTTTATTTGGAAATGAAAAGGACAATTATATAAGTTTACACTGGACTAAAGGTCCTGTCAGTGATATCTCCTCACCCCTGTCTGCTGAGATCTACAGCTCTAGACCTGGTACGGACCTCACAGATTCCCTTTATAGGAGAAAAACATGGCCACCTTCTTCCAGAAACAGCGCCACACTCTTCTTCAGTTTGTGTGAGGTATTGCAGCTAAGTTCCATTGAAGTGAATGGAGCCAAGTTGTAATAACCATACACAGTCTGAGGACAGGGTGGTGCTGATTTTGGACAAAAGTTACTATATTTTTTAAATCCCTTTTATCCTGACTATGTCTGCACTCCATATAATGGCGGTATAAGTAGTAAGGTTTTATTTATTAAAATGTGTCTGGTTGTGATCTCATGTGTAATCAAAGCTACATAATGAGGTGCTAGATAGATATTTCCTACTGGATATCTATCTATCTCCTATCTATCTATCCATCATCTATCTATCTATCTATATCTATCTATCTATCTATCTCCTATCTATCTATCTATCTATCTATCTATCTATCTATCTATCTATCTCCTATCATCTATCTATCTATCTATCTATCTATCTATCTCCTATCTATCTATCTATCTATCTCCTATCTATCTATCTCCTATCTATCTATCTATCTCCTATCTATCTATCTATCTATCTATCTATCTATCTATCTATCTATCTATCTATCATCTATCTATCTATCTCCTATCTATCTATCTATCTATCTATCTATCTATCTATCTATCTATCTATCTATCTCCTATCTATCTCCTATCTATCTATATTCTATCTCCTATCTATCTATCTATCTATCTATCTATCTATCTATCTATCTATCTATCTATCATCTATCTATCTATCTCCTATCTATCTATCTATCTCCTATCTATCTATCTCCTATCTATCTATCTATCTATCTATCTATCTATCTATCTATCTATCTATCTCCTATCTATCTATCTCCTATCTATCTATCTATCTATCTATCTCCTATCTATCTATCTATCTCCTATCTATCTATCTATCTATCTATCTATCTATCTATCTATCTCCTATCTATCTATCTATCTATCTCCTATCTATCTATCTATCTATCTATCTCCTATCTATCTATCTATCTATCTATCTATCTATCTATCTAACCAAGAAATCGCAGCACATCCAAATAGTGCAAAAATTCTGTGTCTTTTATTTCATGGTATCAAAATCAATAGGTGCAACGTTTCTGTCTCATCTCGAGACCTTTCTCAAGCAACAATACAAACATCTCATATCCTTTTTATACAAGTCTGTGACAAAATCCAATTAATTAAGAAGTGAACATAACGTGAAACAGGTGTACAGGTAAGGTTCCATCCGGAACACAATGGGTTACATGAGATACATCAGTATCAGAAGATCATTACAAATACGTGATATATACAAGGTGATACAATGTGCATATACACCAAAGTGAAATTAACGGCGGGGTTCACTCACGCTAGCCACTGCTCTGTAAAAGAAGGAATAATTAGAGCCAAGTCAGACCTCATGAATCGTCCACATGTATGTTAGTTTGTAAATATTACTAAGCCGCATGCGCTGGCCTGTGTAACCTGATACGTCCGAGGGTATAGTGGGAGGTCCTGGGCAGGGAAATGTCAGGTTGCCGTAATAACATCTCGAAATCCAGCGGATAAGAACCGCGTTCATTGCAAGCACCATCTGAACACTGTCTTGTAGGGAAGAAACATGGAACTCCATCCATTATATCGGGGTTATCCGGCTCGGTGACCGTTAGTTACGGAAAACCGCAGCTAAACAGCCATCGTGTCAAGGAGGGATTCAACCAGGTCAAAAAATGACCTAGGAAAACCTCACAAACGTCGCCCAAACCCCTAGTCGTGAAGTCTCACCTACTAGTGTCTTGGTGTGAACATGGCTTTGTTACTTGTCATAGTGTGAACATGGTCCAGCATAGCCATAGTGTGAACATGGTCCAGCATAGCCATAGTGTGAACATGGCTTTGTTACTTGTCATAGTGTGAACATGGTCCAGCAAATCCCGACATCATAGTCCCTGGTCTCACAGTGAATGAAAAAAAACAACAGTAGCAGTGATTTGCAGTGAGATTCCTCCGCCGCCTTCTGTAAATATCTAAGAGGAAAAAATAGAGAAAGGATATAAGTATATAAATCAACTAGTTAACAGGACAAGACTCAAGGAAGTCTATCTCCTATCTATCTATCTATCTATCTATCTATCTATCTATCTATCTATCTATCTCCTATCTATCTATCTATCTATCTATCTCCTATCTATCTATCTATCTATCTCCTATCTATCTATCTATCTATCTATCTATCTATCTATCTCCTATCTATCTATCTATCTCCTATCTATCTATCTTCTATCTATCTATCTATCTCCTATCTATCTATCTATCTCCTATCTATCTATCTATCTATCTATCTATCTATCTATCTATCTATCTATCTCCTATCTATCTATCTATCTATCTCCTATCTATCTCCTATCTATCTCCTATCTATCTATCTATCTATCTATCTATCTCCTATCTATCTATCTATCTATCTCCTATCTATCTATCTCCTATCTATCTATCTATCTATCTATCTCCTATCTATATATCTCCTATCTATCTATCTATCTATCTATCTATCTATCTATCTCCTATCTATCAAATCAAATCAAATCAAATCAAAAAAGCTTTATTGGCAGGTCCAAGTTACACATTAGCATTGCCAAAGCATGGGGAGAATAGGGAGTTGAGGAAATGGGATTCACCCGGGGTCGGTGTACAGGGGTTCATGATGTATCATGGGGGGGGGGGAATACATTCAGGGTCGGGGTATTGGAGTCCATGACCTATCGGGGTTGGGGTATCGGAGTCCATGACGTATCACGCTCCTCTCAGTCTATGGCAGGCAGTGACGTATTGTGCCACTATAGTCGCTGTGGTCTCTTCTTCTCCCAGCAGGATGGGTAGTTTCTCTTCCTCCTCCATGGTGGAGAAGCCTGGGAGGAGGTTGGAGAGTCTCCTATAGTGAGTGACCCTCACTGCTGAGTATTTAGAGCAGTGTAGTGGGAAGTGGGCCTCATTCCCAATGGCCTCCTGGTCGCACTGCTGGCACAGTCTGCTCTCCCTGGGGATGTAGCTCTGTCGGTGCCGCCCAGTTTCAATGGCCAGGTTGTGGGCGCTCAGTCTGTAGCGGCTCAGGATCTTCCGGTCTCTGGGGTTGGGAAGCTCCTCCAGATATGGGGCCAGTCTATACTCCCTCTGCAGGCTCTGGTACACGGCCAGCTTCTGGGATGCCCTGACCTCCTCTCTCCATTCTTGGACGTAGTCTTCTTGTCTCCTGGTTATTGTGTTCCTGATCCCGGCTTTTGTGAGCTGGTATGGTGGGATTGTCTGGTTGGGCTGGGTTCCAGAGGGTATGTTTTGGGGCTCTGCTTTGCCTGGGGCCCCTTGGTGTAGCAAGGCTTTATGGTGATAGGACCCTTCACTACTACCATGTAGGTGACCCCAGAATGACAGCGCCCTCTTCTGGATAGTTAGGTGCAGGGGGAATCTGCCCAGCTCTGCTCTACAGGCACAGTTAGAGGTGCTCCGATGGACCTGGAGGAGATGCTTACAGAACTCCAAATGGAAGATTTCCGTTGGGCTGGAATCCCATTTTGACCAGTCGGGGTATGTGTGAGGACCCCAGACCTCGCTGCCATACAGGAGAATTGGTGCAATAATGGAGTCAAAGATTTTAAGCCAAACCCTGACAGGTGGCTTAAGGTGGTAGAATTGTCTTCTGATGGTGTAGAAGGTTTTGCAGGCTTTGTCTCTCAGCATCTCGATGGCAGATTTGAAGCTCCCCGTCTGTTCTATTATCAGGCCCAGGTAGGTGTAGCTGCTGGTGGCTTTAAGGGGCTGGTTGTGTAGCGTGAAGGTGGGGGACCCGGCTGACTTTGTTTTCCTTCTCTGGAACACCACAGTGTTGGTCTTTTTGAGGTTGATGGGTAGAGCCCATGTGGTGCTGAACTTCTCCAGGATGGCTAGTTTGTCTTGGAGACCTTTCTCAGATGATGATAGGAGGAGAAGGTCATCCGCATACAGAAGGAATTTCACCTCGGTGTCATGGAGGGTGAGACCTGGTGTTGGGGAGGACTCCAGGGCTACTGCTAGCTCATTGATATAAATGTTGAAGAGTGTTGGGCTGAGGCAGCAGCCCTGCCTGACTCCTCGGCTCTGCTGGAAATAAGCCGTTCTCTTCCCATTTACCTTCACGCAGCATTGGTTCCCAGTGTAGGAACTTTTGATAACATCATAGGTCTTTCCCCCTATTCCACTCTCCAGCAACTTTAGAAGCAATCCTGGGTGCCACACCGAATCGAAAGCCTTTTTGAAGTCCACAAAACAGGCGTATATTTTTCCTTTCTTTGTGTTGTGGACGTGGCTCTGGATGAGGTGGTGCAGGGTATAGACATGGTCCGTGGTGCGGTGGTTCGGCATGAACCCTGCTTGGCTTTTGCTGAGGATATTGTGCTGGGTGAGGAAGCTGAGGATTCTCTGGTTCAGGATGTTGTTGAAGAGTTTCCCCAGGTTGCTGCTGACACATACCCCCCGATAGTTGGCCGGGTCGTACCTGTCCCCGCTCTTGTGTATTGGGGTTATGACACCTTGGTTCCAGGCACGAGGGAAGTAGCCAGAGCTCAGCACAATGTTGTACAGTTTTGCTATGGCCGCCTGTATTGCTGGTGGGCTGTACTTGATCATTTCGGGGGGGATGCCGTCAGTACCGCTGGCTTTCTTACACCTTATAGTTGATAGTCTCTCAGAAATCTCCTGCGGTGTTATAGGTAAATCCAGAGGGTTTTGGAAGTCCTTCAGTATCTCCTCCATGGTCTTCAGTTTTGATATAATTTGTTCTTGGTCCGGGTTCCGTTCCTCTTTCGGGATGTCTCCATAGAGGTTTTTGAAATATTGGAGCCAAATGTTGCCGCTCTGAATGTGGAGGGTGTTTTTCTTCCCCTTTGTGCCCAGGTGGTTCCATAGTTCCCAGAAGGAGTTTTCTTGGAGGGCGTCTTGGAGCTGGGTGAGCTTGGTTAAGGTGTACTCCTGTTTTTTCCTTCTGAGAAGGGTTTTGTATTGCCTTTGTATTGTGTCATAGGCTTCCCGCAGTTTGGTGTTGTTGGGGTCCCTGTGCTTTTTATTTGAGGCCGATCTTAGGGTCTTCCGTACACCTTTGCACTCCTTATCAAACCAAGCGCTAGGATTTTTTTCTTTTGTCTTCTTGTGGCTACTCTTTTGCAGGTCAGCCATTTCTGCCATGGTGTAGAATATATTATTAAGATCCCTTACCGCTTGGTCCACTCCTTCTGGGTTACTCTGGTACACCTTGTTGTTAAAGTTGTTGAGCATCCCTTGGATTTTTGGTTCAGTGTGTATCTCTTTATACTTGAGAGACGACATCTTGGACCACTTGTAGGATGGATGTAGTGGGAAAAGTCCGGCCTGATGGGGTTTTTGTCCCGGTGGTTTGTTTGTGGACTTAATATAAAGGACTATCTGGTTATGGTCCGACAGGTGTGATTGTGGATTGACTATGAAGGCCCCAATGTCTGAATGGCCCATATCTGTGATGGCGTAGTCCACTACACTGCTGCCCACATGGGAGTTTAAGGTAGTCCTTCCTAGGGAGTCTCCCTTGGTGCGACCATTGAGGATGTGAAGCCCCAAACTTCGGCAGAGATTCAACAATTTTTTGCCGCTCTTGTTCACTGTGCTGTCATAGCTGTTCCTCTCCATGTGTACTGAGCTATCACATTCAGTCTCTGCCCCATATATATAGATGTTTCCGTCTGCGGTCAGGTAGTCTCTTTCCCTACCTGTTCTGGCATTGAGATCTCCAATTATGAGGACTTTTCCGCGGGTTTGATAGTGGGCGGCTTCCCTTTGCAGGATTTCGAAGGTTTCAGGGTTGTGGTAAGGGGACTCTGGCGGTGATATGTAGGCAGCGCATAGGTAGATGTCAGATTGGGCGGTGAGGATGGAGCGGTCTATTCTAATCCAGATGTGGCTGTCTCCTCGCTTCACCGGTCTGATCTGCTGATGGAACTCCGCTTTGTACCACACTAGTATTCCTCCTGAACAGCGGCCTAGTTTGGTGGTTTTGTTTTTCAGGGCCGGGACAAAGATTTCCCTGTATCCAGTGGGCACCAGGGACTCACTCTCTGCTTTAGTCCAGGTTTCTAGGAGGATTTGGATGTCACTATTTTCCAGACTCTGGGTGAAGTCCGGATCGTTTACTTTACATCCAAAGGCTGAAGCGTTCAGACCTTGGATGTTCCAACTGCTGATAATAAAGGATGTCATAGGGGGTCTGTATACCTTGTAATGAGCTGGATGTGTAGGACGGTCTGGGGGTCTGACTGGTTCTGGCATGGTAGACAAGGCTTGTGTTGTCCAGTCACATGAGTATCCTACTAAGGGTTCTGAGCAGGGTCTTTATCTCGTCTAGGTCTCTGCTCTTTATTTCTCGGTGTGAGGCAGGTGGTTTTCTCCATGGTTTTTGCCTTTGGTGGTCTGATTTGGGGTATGGGGCCATGTTTCCAGTTTGTGGTGTGGCACATGATGCTTGAGGTGTTTGGGTTGTTGGTGGCGTTTCCCTGTTGTCTCTGGTTTGGCCTGTGTGGGGTCTAGGACTATCTATCTATCTCCTATCTATCTATCTCCTATCTATCTATCTATCTATCTATCTATCTCCTATCTATTTATCTATCTATCTATCTATCTATCTATCTATCTATCTATCTATCTCCTATCTATCTATCTATCTCCTATCTATCTATCTATCTATCTATCTATCTATCTCCTATCTATCATCTATCTATCTATCTATCTATCTCCTATCTATCTATCTATCTATCTCCTATCTATCTATCTATCTATCTATCTATCTATCTATCTATCTATCTATCTATCTATCTATCTATCTTTTTCTGTGCATGATAACACTGTCATAGTTAACACCAGTAAGCAAATATTATCACCATACTGTACACGTTACTACCATACTGTCACTAAGCAAACCCACCAATATTTCCTATACTACCAGTATATAAGTAACAATATCACCACACCAGGAGCATGGCCATAATCACCACATAATGACTAATACCACTACACTGTGACTGAATACAATCCACTATATAAAACACTAATATTACCAATAATACGAGTAATACCATCACACTGGATAATACCACTATACCATCACACCATGCCCACTGCCCTCAGCATACGGTGACTAGATAATACCCCTATACCATCACCAGGGCCGCCGATAGGGCAGTACAAGTGGTACTGCCGTATGGGGCCCGGACCCTAAGAGACACGGGGGGGGGCCCGGCGGGCCCGCCGGCCGCCGCCCCCCGCCGCTACGCTAGGGGGGCCCGCACGGCCCCCCTTGCCACCTGTTTCTGAGCATCCTGAGAAGCTGCGGCCACGCAGCTTCTCCGGATGCATTGATCGCTTTGATGTTCCGCCCGCACATTGAGCACAGTGAGCGGAACATTGAAGCGATCAGAATACAGGAGAAGGACCTGTCAGCGTCCTCCTCCTGTATTCTCTCCCATAGGCTGCCGGCACTTCATACCAGCAGCCTATGGGAGGCCGGGACGTGACCTCTCCGGCAGGCGTGATCATGTGACGTCATCACGTCTGCCGGAAGTCCCGTCCCTGCGGCTCGCAAGATGGAGCCAGAAGAGGAGGAGGAGAGCTGCTGCCTGCACAGCGCGGATTAGGTGAGTAGGATGTTTGTTTTTTTAGGGGCACCTCTGGGGGCATTATTAGTATATGGGGGCACCTCTGGGGGCGTTATTAGTGTATGGGGGCACCTCTGGGGGCATTATTAGTGTATGGGGGCACCTCTGGGGGCATTATTAGTATATGGGGGCACCTCTGGGGGCATTATTAGTATATGGGGGCACCTCTGGGGGCATTATTAGTATATGGGGGCACCTCTGGGGACATTATTAGTGTATGGGGGCACCTCTGGGGGCATTATTAGTATATGGGGGCACCTCTGGGGGCATTATTAGTATATGGGGGCACCTCTGGGGGCAGTATTAGTATATGGGGGCACCTCTGGGGGCATTATTAGTGTATGGGGGCACCTCTGGGGGCATTATTAGTATATGGGGGCACCTCTGGGGGCATTATTAGTATATGGGGGCACCTCGGGGGGCATTATTAGTGTATGGGGGCACCTCTGGGGGCAGTATTAGTATATGGGGGGCACCTCTGGGGGCATTATTAGTATATGGGGGGCACCTCTGGGGGCATTATTAGTGTATGGGGGCACCTCTGGGGGCATTATTAGTATATGGGGGCACCTCTGGGGGCATTATTAGTATATGGGGGGCACCTCTGGGGGCATTATTAGTATATGGGGGCACCTCTGGGGGCATTATTAGTGTATGGGGGCACCTCTGGGGGCAGTATTAGTATATGGGGGGCACCTCTGGGGGCATTATTAGTTCATGGGGGCACCTCTGGGGGCATTATTAGTGTATGGGGGCACCTCTGGGGGCATTATTAGTATATGGGGGCACCTCTGGGGGCAGTATTAGTATATGGGGGCACCTCTGGGGACATTATTAGTATATGGGGGCACCTCTGGGGGCATTAGTATATGGGGGCACCTCTGGGGGCATTATTAGTATATGGGGGCACCTCTGGGGGCATTATTAGTATATGGGGGCACCTCTGGGGGCATTATTAGTATATGGGGGCACCTCTGGGGGCATTATTAGTGTATGGGGGGCACCTCTGGGGGCATTATTAGTGTATGGGGGCATTAGTAGTGTATGGGGGCACCTCTGGGGGCATTAGTAGTGTATGGGGGCACCTCTGGGGGCATTATTAGCTCATGGGGGGAACCTCTGGGGGCATTATTAGTATATGGGGGTACCTCTGGGGGCATTATTAACTCATGGGGGCATCTCTGGGGGCATTATTAGTATATGGGAGCACCTCTGGGGGCATTATTAGTATATGGGGGCACCTCTGGGGGCATTATTAGTATATGGGGACACCTCTGGGGGCATTATTAGTATATGGGGGCACCTCTGGGGGCATTATTAGTATATGGGGACACCTCTGGGGGCATTATTAGTATATGGGGGCACCGCTGGGGGCATTATTAGTATATGGGGGCACCTCTGGGGGCATTATTAGCTCATGGGGGCACCTCTGGGGGCATTATTAGTATATGGGGACACCTCTGGGGGCATTATTAGTGTATGGGGGCACCTCTGGGGGCATTATTAGTATATGGGGACACCTCTGGGGGCATTATTAGTATATGGGGGCACCTCTGGGGGCATTATTAGTTCATGGGGGCATCTCTGGGGGCATTATTAGTGCATGGGGGTACCTCTGGGGGCATTATTAGTTCATGGGGGCCACCTCTAGGGGCATTATTAGCTCATGGGGGCACCTCTAGGGGCATTATTAGCTCATGGGGGCACCTCTGGGGGCATTATTAGCTCATGGGGGTACCTCTAGGGGCATTATTAGCTCATGGGGGCACAGCAGGGGATCCTACATACAGGGGGCATCCCACACAGCGCAGTTACTATGGGAGCCTACAGGGGGAGAAAGGAAAGGAAGTTGCTAGAAATGTGCGGAGCCTAAATTGTTTGTCTCGCAGGTTCTAAGGGGATGAAACGTATCTGGAAGGAATCATCATGGAGGTCTGGGCCGGATGGAGAGGAAAAGGGAAAGTGATGCCTCAGATCAAAGAAGACATCACCTGTGAGTCACTGTATGACACTTTTCTTATTTTGTAGAACATCATTTAGTAGGGGCGCCCCAAGGTGACAGCTACTACATTATCTGTACTCAGAGATATCTCTGTGTTATCTGTGGTGTTACATAGGACTGCAGGTGACAGCTACTACATTATCTGTACTCAGAGATATCACTGTGTTATCTGTGGTGTTACATAGGACTGCAGGTGACATCTACATTATCTGTACTCAGAGATATCACTGTGTTATCTGTGGTGTTACATAGGACTGCAGGTGACAGCTACTACATTATCTGTACTCAGAGATATCACTGTGTTATCTGTGGTGTTACATAGGACTGCAGGTGACATCTACTACATTATCTGTACTCAGAGATCTCACTGTGTTATCTGTGGTGTTACATAGGACTGCAGGTGACTACTACATTATCTGTACTCAGAGATATCACTGTGTTATCTGTTGTGTTACATAGGAATGCAGGTGACTACTACATTATCTGTACTCAGAGATATCACTGTGTTATCTGTGGTGTTACATAGGACTGCAGGTGACAGCTACTACATTATCTGTACTCAGAGATATCACTGTGTTATCTGTGGTGTTACATAGGACTGCAGGTGACATCTACTACATTATCTGTACTCAGAGATCTCACTGTGTTATCTGTGGTGTTACATAGGACTGCAGGTGACTACTACATTATCTGTACTCAGAGATATCACTGTGTTATCTGTTGTGTTACATAGGACTGCAGGTGACTACTACATTATCTGTACTCAGAGATATCACTGTGTTATCTGTGGTGTTACATAGGACTGCAGGTGACAGCTACTACATTATCTGTACTCAGAGATATCACTGTGTTATCTGTGGTGTTACATAGGACTGCAGGTGACATCTACATTATCTGTACTCAGAGGGATATCACTGTGTTATCTGTGCTGTTACATAGGACTGCAGGTGACATCTACTACATGATCTATACTCTGAGATATCACTGTGTTATCTGTGCTGTTACATAGGACTGCAGGTGAAATCTACTACATTATCTGTACTCAGAGATACCACTGTGTTATGTGGTGTTACATAGGACTGCAGGTGATATCAGGTGATTTCTCCAGGTTGCAGAAGTTCAAACTTCATCGTGCCCTGGTGTGCTGGTGTCTGTATGTGTGTATACATGTGTGCTGGTGTCTGTATACATGTGTGCTGGTGTCTGTGTGTGAGATCAATTCTAGAGAACTGGCTCATATTCCCCATTTTCCCCAGTGGCTTAAAATGTAACCTCTGTTATACAGTTATAAAATTGTAGAACCTAAAGGTGAACAAGGTGCAATTCAAAGAGACACTTACTTGTATAGCTGCCTCTTGTGCTCTGTATGCAGTGCATTATATTCACCCTTGCAACGTACAATTTATAGCGTGTCTACAAGCCCAGCGGGGCTCATTATGATGGAGACTAAAACTTATACAAGAGTGGGGTAGGGGTTCCCCTGTATTCAGAATGCTGCTGAGTGCTAGGCAATGCCCCATCTGGGATTATTGAATTACGAGGGTCTATGCAGAGCAGGATAAAGACACCTCTGCTGCACAAACAGGATCTCCTAGAAAGCGTTCTCACCGCCATGTATTCGCTATCACTGGCTTGGGTGAGCTAAACTAGTCTGCCTGGGGGGGTGTGGGATTTGTATATGCTCACTAACATGGAACAGCCTCATTATATTAGCCTTATCAACATATTCTATGTTAGTGAGCATACCGGGGGGGGGGGGGAGGGGATATTGGTGAACATATACAAATCAAACAGCCCCCCAGACCCTCGAAATTCAATAACCCCAAACGGGGCATTGCCTAGTACTCAACAGCATTCTGAATACAGGGGAACCCCTACCCCACTCTTGTATAAGTTTTAGTCTCCATCATAATGAGCCCCGCTGGGCTTGTAGACACGCTATAAATTGTACGTTGCAGGGGTGAGTATAATGCACTGCATACAGAGCACAAGAGGCAGCTATACAAGTAAGTGTCTATTTGAATTGCACCTTGTTCACATTTAATTTCTACAATTTTATAACTGTATAACAGAGGTTACATTTTAAGCCACTGGGGAAAATGGGATATATGAGCCAGTTCTCTAGAATTGATCTGAACCAAATTATACCTCCCAGCAAGGCGTGGGTCGAACACACAATTTTTTATTTTTTATTAATGTGGGGGGCCCAGACACTTTGGTTGTATGGGGCCCCGAAATTCCTGATGGCGGCCCTGACCATCACACCATGCCCACTACTCTCACCATACGGTGACTGGATAATACCACTATACTGTCACCAAATAACAGCCACTATATAAAGAGCAATATTCTCCCAAAGCAGTGACAATAGAACACAGGTGTTACACTCCGTCCCTCCAGCTGTTACAAAACTACAAATCCCATCAGGACTGGACAGCTAAAGCATGACGGGAATTGTAGTTTTGCAACACCTGGAGGGCCGGAGTGTGACACCCCTGATACTGAGGTAGATCCCAGCTGTGTAAAGGTTCTGCAGACCTTATAGGTGATTATAGTGCAGTTACATCCTGTCACTCACAGTAGGCGTCTTCTCTGCATGACGAGACGTCCACTTTTCCTTTTCTTCTCCATCTGGCTCCGGCCATCATGAAGGCTTCTCTGGCCATGACTCCTCTCCACGGGATCTGACAGACAGACATTTTAGGCTTCATGCTCCAGCAACATCCTCATCTATACATCTCCCCATATAGAATAGCCCCCCTGCTGTACATCCCCCTATATAGAATAGCCCCCCCTGCATCCCCCCATATAGAAAAGTCCCCTGCATCCCCCTCCATTATAGAATAGCCCCCTGCATCCCCCCATATAGAATACCCCCCTGCATCCCTCCCATATAGAATACCCCCCTGTATCCCTCCCATATAGAATAGGCCCCCTGCATCCCCCCATATAGAACAGCCTCCCCCTGCATCCCCCTCCCATATAGAATAGCCCCCTGCATCCCTCCCATATAGAATAGCCCCCCTGCTGTACATCCCCCTATATAGAATAGCCCCCCCTGCATCCCCCATATAGAAAAGTCCCCCTGCATCCCCCTCCCATATAGAATAGCCCCCTGCATCCCCCCATATAGAATAGCCCCCTGCATCCCCCTCCCATATAGAATAGCCCCCTGCATCCCCCTCCCATATAGAATAGCCCCCCTGCATCCCCCCTCCATATAGAATAGCCCCTTCATCCCCCCCATATAGAATAGCCCCCCTGCATCCCCTCCCATATAGAATAGCCCCCCCCTGCACCCCCTTCCATATAGAATAGCCCCCTGCATCCCCCTCCCATATAGAATAGCCCCTGCATCCCCCTCCTATATAGAATAGCCCCCCCCTGCACCCCCTCCCATATAGAATAGCCCCCTGCATCCCCCTCCCATATAGAATACCCCCCCTTCATCCCCCTCCCATATAGAATAGCCCCCTGCATCCCCCTCCCATATAGAATACCCCCCTTCATCCCCCTCCCATATAGAATAGCCCCCTGCACCCCCTCCCATATAGAATAGCCCCCCTGCATCCCCCATATAGAATAGCCCCCCTGCATCCCCCTCCCATATAGAATAGCCCCCTGCATCCCCCTCCCATATAGAATACCCCCCTTCATCCCCCTCCCATATAGAATAGCCCCCTGCACCCCCTCCCATATAGAATAGCCCCCTGCATCCCCCATATAGAATAGCCCCCTGCATCCCCCTCCCATATAGAATAGCCCCCTGCATCCCCCTCCCATATAGAATAGCCCCCCTGCATCCCCCCATATAGAATAGCCCCCTGCATCCCCCTCCCATATAGAATAGCCCCCTGCATCCCCCTCCCATATAGAATAGCCCCCTGCATCCCCCTCCTATATAGAATAGCCCCCTGCATCCCCCTCCCATATAGAATAGCCCCCCTGCATCCCCCTCCCTTATAGAATAGCCCCCCTGCATCCCCCCCATATAGAATAGCCCCCTGCATCCCCCCATATAGAATAGCACCCTTCATCCCCCTCCCATATAGAATAGCCCCCTGCATCCCCCTCCATATAGAATAGCCCCCTGCATCCCCCTCCCATATAGAATAGCCCCCCCCCTGCACCCCCTCCCATATAGAATAGCCCCCTGCATCCCCCTCCTATATAGAATAGCCCCCCTGCACCCCCTCCCATATAGAATAGCCCCCTGCATCCCCCTCCCATATAGAATAGCCCCCCCTGCATCCCCCTCCAATATAGAATAGCCCCCTGCATCCCCCTCCCATATAGAATAGCCCCCTGCATCCCCCTCCAATATTGAATAGCCTCTTGCATCCCCCTCCCATATAGAATAGCCCCCCCCTGCACCCCCTCCCATATAGAATAGCCCCCTGCATCCCCCTCCCATATAGAATAGTCCCCTGCATCCCCCTCCCATATAGAATAGCCCCCCTGCATCCCCCATATAGAATAGCCCCCTGCATCCTTCCATATAGAATAGCCCCCTGCATCCCCCTCCCATATAGAATAGCCCCCTGCATCCCCCTCCCATATAGAATAGCCCCCTGCACCCCCTCCCATATAGAATAGCCCCCTGCATCCCCCCATATAGAATAGCCCCCTGCATCCCCCTCCCATATAGAATAGCCCCCTGCACCCCCTCCCATATAGAATAGCCCCCTGCATCCCCCTCCCATATAGAATAGTCCCCCTGCATCCCCCCATATAGAATAGCCCCCTGCATCCCCCTCCAATATAGAATAGCCCCCCTGCATCCCCCTCCTATATAGAATAGCCCCCCCCCCCTGCACCCCCTCCCATATAGAATAGCCCCCCTGCATGCCCTCCCTGTGTGGCCACATGTAAAGGGGTTAAAAAAAAAACATTCTCACCTCACCTTGCTCCCAGCAGCTTCTTCCTCCGGATCTTCAGCATCTTCTTCCTGCTGCAGCAGCGTGGCGGCGGCGGCTCGTCCTCTCTCTCCTCCAGGTCCTCAGCGGCGCGTCAGGGAAGTGACGTCACCGCTGGGGGCCTGGTGGAGGTGGCTGCAGACGTGCCTGCGCGTGGCACGTCTGCGGCCCTCGGCACTTGGGGGAAGCACAACGGGGCGGAGACACACCACCGCAGCCCCCTCCTGCCACCACAGCCCGCTCACCTCGGCCCGGCTGGCCCGCTCCTGACGTGCTCCGCCAATCAATGAGGGGCCGCTGCGGCCCCACGTTGATTGTATTGGAGGAGCATGTCAGGAGCGGGCTGCAGCGGTGATTTTTTTTTTTCCATTAGACAGCCCGGGCGGCCCACGGACTGGTAATCTGGTACTGGTAAGACCATGTGAAGCTGGCCCCTACAAGATGCAGGTATACCTACGCCCTCACCATGGTCGACCATTACTCCAAGTGGGTAGTTGTGGTACCTGTCAGAGACTTAACTGCCAGAACCACTGCCCTCACTTTTTACAAGGAGTATGTAAAGCACTATGGGTGCCCAGAGTCTCTGCTGACGGACCGGGGTCCGGCCTTCGAGTCGCAACTTTTCCAGGAGCTGTGTGCCTACCACGAGTGTAAGAAACTCCGTACCACGGCCTATCATCCTCAAGGGAATGGTCTATGTGAAAAAGTTAACCAGGTCTTTATCAACATGCTCCAAATGGCCTCAGTGACGAAGAGAGTAGAGTGGCCCCACTTGTTGAATTAACTGGTGGAGATCTATAACAATACCACTCATTGTTCCACTGGCTACTCCCCGTTCTACCTGAAGGCCAACTTCCTCAGGACCGTACTCTTGGAGTCCAAGCTCCTGACACCTTCAACCCCCTACCTGAAACTGACTGGATTCATGAGCATCAGAGGAGAATCCAGTGTTTTGAGACTCGCAACCGAGGCTCCACGGACTCCTGTTTTGCATATTTAAATTTTTGGGGGCATCAGTGGAGACTCTTGATTGAGTACTTCATTGGAATTTTTTTCACTGTTTTCCTTGAGTTCAGTGATAACTGTGTTTTGTTGGTCGATTTGCTATTGCCCCAACTAGCCAGAATCCTACTCCACACTGACGAGGGGCAAAAACCCCGAAACGGCTGTCTGTGGATGGAAGCCTGCCTTGGCAAGCCCTTGTCATGATCGCAATACTCGCACCTTGAGTTAGACATTGACAAAAAGGGGCCACCCTGGTGTTTCCCTATTTATGTTCCAATACTCGCAACCGAGTGGGACTTAAGGGGTTATTTATCAGGGTGGTGTGGTGCTCTCCCCATCATGGAGGCACCCCGTGGCAACAGGCTAGAGATATCTGGCTATCCCGTGTTTTGAGATTCGCAACCGAGACTCCACGGACTCCTGTTTTGCAAAGGCTGAGGATCACCTGACCATGCCCTGTAACCATGGTTCCTCCAATGGCCGTCGAGCTTTGGCCAGGGGTTACCATGTGACTTCCTCTTGCAATTGAGTCTTCTCCCTGGCTGTTCAACTGCTCAAGTGCCTGGAGTATCTTCTCTTCTGGGTGTCGTTCCTGTTATTCATCTCCTCATCAAGTCAAGATTCATACCGCAGATCCACCCAGCATCCCTATTCTTCTCTCACTACTACTCCCATCATCCAGCACGTTTCACCTCAGCCTATGCAGCACCACCCTTGTTCTGTCTATATAAGTCTGCTATATACCCGGTTGCATCCGGAAGAGACTGTTGCTACCAGTTACCTCAGTTACAATAAAAGTGTAACCACCGCTGTTACTGAACCCTGGCATTGGTGTCCGTTTACTGGTGCCCGACTAGGTACAGCAAAGAATCGCATGCCCAGTAGCAAGTATACCGCAGTATCTGCAGACCTGTCCCTCAGCTGTGCCACCCTCAGGCCCTGTACTGTGACAAGCCTATACCCTGCAGCTGCCCCTGTTCCTGCCCGCTCACAACATCTGCACTGCGAAGTGACCCACACGGGTCAGGGCATCGCATACACCCCAGGGTATAGTTTGGCCTAAGCTGGTTTACACCCTGGGGTATAGTTTGGCCTAGGCTATGTTACACCCTGGGGTATAGTTTGGCCTAGGCTATGTTACACCCTGGGGTATAGTTTGGCCTAGGCTATGTTACACCCTGAGGTATAGTCTGGCCTAGGCTGGTTTACACACCGGGGTATAGTTTGGCCTAGGCTGGTTTACACCCTGGGGTATAGTTTGGCCTAGGCTATGTTACACCCTGAGGTATAGTCTGGCCTAGGCTGGTTTACACACCGGGGTATAGTTTGGCCTAGGCTATGTTACACCACAGGGTATAGTTTGGCCTAGGCTATGTTACACCCTTGGGGATAGTTTGGCCTAGGCTATGTTACACACCGGGGTATAGTTTGGACTAGGCTATGTTACACCCCGGAGTATAGTTTGGCCTAGGCTATGTTACACACCGGGGTATAGTTTGGCCTAGGCTATGTTACACCCCGGAGTATAGTTTGGCCTAGGCTATGTTACACCCTTGGGGATAGTTTGGCCTAGGCTATGTTACACCCTGGGGTATAGTTTGGCCTAGGCTATGTTACACACCGGGGTATAGTTTGGCCTAGGCTATGTTACACCCTGGGGTATAGTTTGGCCTAGGCTATGTTACACACCGGGGTATAGTTTGGACTAGGCTGGTGTACACCCCGGGGTATAGTTTGGACTAGGCTATGTTACACCCCGGGGTATAGTTTGGACTAGGCTATGTTACACCCCGGGGTATAGTTTGGCCTAGGCTATGTTACACACCGGGGTATAGTTTGGACTAGGCTATGTTACACCCCGGGGTATAGTTTGGCCTAGGCTATGTTACATCCCGGAGTATAGTTTGGCCTAGGCTATGTTACACCCCGGAGTATAGTTTGGCCTAGGCTATGTTCCTGGTGCTGAAGACTGCAAGCTAGTATGAAGTGGCAAGCCGGGATGCTCCCTGAGTGGGGGCCTGTGTAAAATTGCAGGAAAGGAAAAAGGAAAAAATGCCAAACTCCTTGGAAACACCAGCGCTGTCTTCACAAAGTCATGGGACCAAAGTTTTTAGGTAAAAGCAATAAGAAGCGTTTATTTCAGATAACCTGCCCTTACATCCGCTCCTCACTTTTACGCCTCACAGACCGCGGCACTTTGTTTATTTGCTTTTCTGACTGTAATTTTATATGGAGAATTCTTATGGAAACTTTTTTTGTGGAGAATTGTCCGGGCAGCAATGAGAAATCTTCCTGCGAGGCCTCTCCGGTGATATGGAGCCGCCCCTGGAGGACGGGATTCATTGCCCGGGTCCTCCGAGATCTCCTCATTATCAACTAGAAAATAAGTGAGGCCACAGAAAGACGCCACACGGGACCCCGCGCCGCACAATGAGGGGAGATTTGTTCCGGTGAAAAGCGCTCTAATTGGATCAGCACCAGCGACCACAATACATCATTACCGTAACCGATCACATCCCAGGACCACCGGGAATCAGTCCGATGGAGGAGAGAGAAGGGGAAAGTACTAATTACTATCTATTAATCATTCATCTCCTATCTATCTATCTCCTATCTATCTATCTATCTATCTATCTATCTATCTATCTATCTATCTCCTATCTATCTATCTATCTATCTCCTATCTATCTATCTCCTATCTATCTATCTATCTATATATCTTCTATCTATCTCCTATCTATCTATCTATCTATCTATCTATCTTCTATCTCCTATCTATCTATCTATCTATCTATCTATCTATCTATCTATCTCCTATCTATCTATCTATCTATCTATCTATCTATCTATCTATCTATCTCCTATCTATCTTCTATTTATCTATCTATCTTCTATCTATCTATCTATCTATCTACCTATCTATCTATCTATCTATCTTCTATGTATCTATCTATCTCCTATCTATCTATCTATCTATCTATCTATCTTCTATTTATCTATCTATCTATCTATCTATCTATCTCCTATCTATCTATCTATCTATCTATCTATCTATCTATCTATCTATCTTCTATTTATCTATCTATCTCCTATCTATCTATCTATCTATCTATCTATCTATCTATCTCCTATCTATCTTCTATTTATCTATCTATCTATCTATCTATCTCCTATCTATCTATCTATCTATCTATCTATCTATCTATCTATCTGTCTAGCTATCTTCTATCTATCTATCTATCTATCTCCTATCTATCTATCTATCTATCTATCTATCTATCTATCTATCTATCTCCTATCTTCTATCTATCTATCTATCTATCTATCTATCTATCTATCTTCTATTTATCTATCTATCTTCTATCTATCTATCTATCTATCTATCTATCTATCTTCTATGTATCTATCTATCTCCTATCTATCTATCTATCTATCTATCTCCTATCTATCTATCTATTTATCTATCTATCTATCTATCTATCTATCTATCTCCTATCTATTTATCTATCTATCTATCTATCTCCTATCTATCTATCTATCTATCTCCTATCTATCTATCTATCTATCTATCTATCTATCTCCTATCTATCTATCTATCTATCTCCTATCTATCTATCTATCTATCTATCTATCTATCTATCTATCTATCTATCTCCTATCTATTTTCTATTTATCTATCTATCTCCTATCTATCTATCTCATATCTATCTTCTATCTATCTATCTATCTATCTATCTATCTATCTATCTATCTTCTATCTATCTATCTATCTATCTATCTATCTATCTCCTATCTATCTATCTATCTATCTATCTATCTCCTATCTATCTATCTATCTATCTATCTATCTATCTATCTATCTCCTATCTATCTATCTATCTATCTATCTATCTATCTCCTATCTATCTATCTATCTATCTATCTATCTATCTATCTCCTATCTATCTATCTATTTATCTATCTATCTATCTATCTATCTATCTCCTATCTATTTATCTATCTATCTATCTATCTATCTCCTATCTATCTATCTATCTATCTATCTATCTATCTCCTATCTATCTATCTATCTCCTATCTATCTATCTATCTATCTATCTATCTCCTATCTATTTTCTATTTATCTATCTATCTCCTATCTATCTATCTATCTCCTATCTATCTATCTCATATCTATCTTCTATCTATCTATCTATCTATCTATCTATCTATCTCCTATCTATCTATCTATCTATCTATCTATCTATCTATCTATCTTCTATCTATCTATCTATCTATCTATCTATCTATCTATCTATCTCCTATCTATCTATCTATCTATCTATCTCCTATCTATCTATCTATCTATCTATCTCCTATCTATCTATCTATTTATCTATCTATCTATCTATCTATCTCCTATCTATTTATCTATCTATCTATCTATCTATCTATCTCCTATCTATCTATCTATCTATCTATCTCCTATCTATCTATCTATCTCCTATCTATCTATCTATCTATCTATCTATCTATCTCCTATCTATTTTCTATTTATCTATCTATCTCCTATCTATCTATCTATCTCCTATCTATCTATCTCATATCTATCTTCTATCTATCTATCTATCTATCTATCTCCTATCTATCTATCTATCTATCTATCTATCTATCTATCTATCTTCTATCTATCTATCTATCTATCTATCTCCTATCTATCTATCTATCTATCTCCTATCTATCTATCTATCTATCTATCTATCTATCTCCTATCTATCTATCTATCTATCTATCTATCTATCTATCTCCTATCTATCTATCTATCTATCTATCTATCTATCTTCTATCTATCTATCTATCTATCTATCTCCTATCTATCTATCTATCTATCTATCTATCTATCTATCTCCTATCTATCTATCTATCTATCTCCTATCTATCTATCTCCTATCTATCTATCTATCTATCTATCTATCTATCTATCTATCTATCTCCTATCTCCTATCTATCTATCTATCTATCTATCTATCTATCTATCTATCTATCTATCTCCTATCTATCTATCTATCTATCTATCTCCTATCTATCTATCTATCTATCTATCTCCTATCTATCTATCTATCTCCTATCTATCTATCTATTTATCTATCTATCTATCTATCTATCTATCTATCTCCTATCTATTTATCTATCTATCTATCTATCTATCTATCTATCTCCTATCTATCTATCTATCTATCTATCTATCTCCTATCTATCTATCTATCTATCTATCTATCTATCTATCTCCTATCTATCTATCTATCTCCTATCTATCTATCTATCTATCTATCTATCTATCTATCTATCTATCTATCTATCTATCTCCTATCTATTTTCTATTTATCTATCCATCTCCTATCTATCTATCTATCTCCTATCTATCTATCTATCTATCTATCTATCTATCTATCTATCTATCTATCTCCTATCTATTTTCTATTTATCTATCTATCTCCTATCTATCTATCTATCTCCTATCTATCTATCTCATATCTATCTTCTATCTATCTATCTATCTATCTATCTATCTCCTATCTATCTATCTATCTATCTATCTATCTATCTATCTATCTATCTATCTTCTATCTATCTATCTATCTATCTTCTATCTATCTATCTCCTATCTATCTATCTATCTATCTATCTCCTATCTATCTATCTATCTATCTATCTATCTCCTATCTATCTATCTATCTATCTATCTATCTATCTATCTATCTATCTATCTATCTCCTATCTATCTATCTATCTATCTATCTATCTATCTTCTATCTATCTATCTATCTATCTCCTATCTATCTATCTATCTATCTATCTCCTATCTATCTATCTATCTATCTCCTATCTATCTATCTCCTATCTATCTATCTATCTATCTATCTCCTATCTCCTATCTATCTATCTATCTATCTATCTATCTATCTATCTATCTATCTATCTATCTATCTATCTCCTATCTATCTATCTATCTATCTATCTATCTCCTATCTATCTATCTATCTATCTATCTATCTCCTATCTATCTATCTATCTCCTATCTATCTATCTATTTATCTATCTATCTATCTATCTATCTATCTATCTCCTATCTATCTATCTATCTATCTATCTATCTATCTATCTATCTCCTATCTATCTATCTATCTATCTATCTATCTATCTCCTATCTATCTATCTATCTATCTATCTATCTATCTATCTATCTCCTATCTATCTATCTATCTATCTCCTATCTATCTATCTATCTATCTATCTATCTATCTCCTATCTATTTTCTATTTATCTATCTATCTCCTATCTATCTATCTCATATCTATCTTCTATCTATCTATCTATCTATCTATCTATCTCCTATCTATCTATCTATCTATCTATCTTCTATCTATCTATCTATCTATCTATCTATCTATCTATCTATCTATCTATCTATCTCCTATCTATCTATCTATCTCCTATCTATCTATCTATCTCCTATCTATCTATCTATCTATCTATCTATCTATCTCCTATCTATCTATCTATCTATCTATCTATCTATCTATCTATCTTCTATCTATCTATCTATCTATCTCCTATCTATCTATCTATCTATCTATCTATCTATCTCCTATCTATCTATCTATCTATCTCCTATCTATCTATCTATCTATCTATCTATCTATCTCCTATCTATCTATCTATCTATCTATCTATCTATCTATCTCCTATCTATCTATCTATCTATCTATCTATCTATCTATCTATCTATCTCCTATCTATCTATCTCCTATCTATCTATCTATCTATCTATCTATCTATCTATCTATCTATCTATCTATCTATCCATGCTCAGCGGCCACTTCTCTCCAATCCTAACAAATCTCTGCAAGGAAAAGGAGACAAAAGAATTTCAGATTCACCTCAATGATAACGGCCGAGCTGGGCAGCTGGTAATGAGCCGGCCACCGCGGTACTAAGGATGGACGAGAGCAGCCAGGAAGACTGTCCATGCTGCCGCCATTATAAATCACCTGCAGGAATCTAAACATATATAATGATACAAAGAATATTGTCATTAACTTTCAGATTTTAACCAGAAGAAAACACTGGATGATCTCTTGGTGGGAAGGATGAACAGTTCTGAGGGAACCATCTCCTAGGAGGGGAGGATGAGCAGCTCTGAGGGAACCCTCTCCTAGGAGGGGAGGATGAGCAGCTCTGAGGGAACCATCTCCTAGGAGGGGAGGATGAGCAGCTCTGAAGGAACCATCTCCTAGGTGGGAAGGATGAGCAGCTCTGAGGGAACCATCGCCTAGGTGGGAAGGATGAGCAGCTCTGAGGGAACCATCTCCTAGGAGGGGAGGATGAGCAGCTCTGAGGGAACCATCTCCTAGGAGGGAAGGATGAGCAGCTCTGAGGGAACCATCTCCTAGGAGGGGAGGATGAGCAGCTCTGAGGGAACCATCTCCTAGGAGGGAAGGATGAGCAGCTCTGAGAGAACCATCTCCTAGGAGGGGAGGATGAGCAGCTCTGAGGAAACCATCTCCTAGGAGGGGAGGATGAGCAGCTCTGAGGGAACCATCTCCTAGGTGGGAAGGATGAACAATTCTGAGGGAACCATCTCCTAGATGGGAAGGATGAGCAGGTGTGAGGGAACCATCTCCTAGGAGGGGAGGATGAGCAGCTCTGAGGGAACCATCTCCTAGGAGGGGAGGATGAGCAGCTCTGAGGGAACCATCTCCTAGGAGGGGAGGATGAGCAGCTCTGAGGGAACCATCTCCTAGGAGGGAAGGATGAGCAGCTCTGAGGGAACCATCTCCTAGGAGGGGAGGATGAGCAGCTCTGAGAGAACCATCTCCTAGGAGGGGAGGATGAGC
The DNA here is from genome assembly GCF_027789765.1 of Dendropsophus ebraccatus. Lineage (NCBI taxonomy): Eukaryota > Metazoa > Chordata > Amphibia > Anura > Hylidae > Dendropsophus > Dendropsophus ebraccatus. The sequence goes on from NC_091462.1 coordinate 5,469,332, forward strand.
AGCTCTGAAGAACCATCTCCTAGGAGGGGAGGATGAGCAGCTCTGAAGGAACCATCGCCTAGGTGGGAAGGATGAGCAGCACTGAGGGAACCATCTCCTAGGTGGGAAGAATGAGCAGCTCTGAGGGAACCATCTCCTAGGTGGGAAGAATGAGCAGCTCTGAGGGAACCATCTCCTAGGAGGGGAGGATGAGCAGCTCTGAGGGAACCATCTCCTAGGAGGGGAGGATGAGCAGCTCTGAGAGAACCATCTCCTAGGAGGGGAGGATGAGCAGCTCTGAAGAACCATCTCCTAGGAGGGGAGGATGAGCAGCTCTGAGGGAACCATCTCCTAGGTGGGAAGGATGAGCAGCTCTGAGAGAACCATCTCCTAGGAGGGGAGGATGAGCAGCTCTGAGGGAACCATCTCCTAGGTGGGAAGGATGGGCAGCTCTGAGGGAACCATCCCCTAGGTGGAAAGGATGGGCAGCTCTGAGGGAACCATCCCCTAGGTGGGAAGGATGAGCAGCACTGAGGGAACCATCCCCTAGGTGGGAAGAATGAGCAGCTCTGAGGGAACCATCTCCTAGGTGGGAAGAATGAGCAGCTCTGAGGGAACCATCTCCTAGGTGGGAAGGATGAGCAGCTCTGAGGGAACCATTGACTAGGAGGGAAGGATGAGCAGCTCTGAGGGAACCATCTCCTAGGTGGGAAGAATGAGCAGCTCTGAGGGAACCATCTCCTAGGTGGGAAGGATGAGCAGCTCTGAGGGAACCATTGACTAGGAGGGAAGGATGAGCAGCTCTGAGGGAACCATCTCCTAGATGGGAAGGATGAGCAGCTCTGAAGAACCATCTCCTAGGTGGGAAGGATGAACAGCTCTGAGGGAACCATCTCTTAGGTGGGAAGGATGAGCAGCTCTGAGGGAAACATCTCCTAGGTGGGAAGGATGAACAGCTCTGAGGGAACCATCTCTTAGGTGGGAAGGATGAGCAGCTCTAAAGGGGAACCATCTCCTAGGTGGGAAGGATGAACAGCTCTGAGGGAACCTTCTCCTAGGAAGGAAGGATGAGCAGCTCTATGGGAACCATCTCCTAGGTGGGGAGGATGAGCAGCTCTGAGGCAACAATCTCCTAGGTGGGAAGGATGAGCAGCTCTGAGGGAACCATCTCTTAGGTGGGAAGGATGAGCAGCTCTGAGGGAACCATCTCCTAGGTGGGAAGGATGAACAGCTCTGAGGGAACCTTCTCCTAAGAAGGAAGGATGAGCAGCTCTATGGGAACCATCTCCTAGGTGGGGAGGATGAGCAGCTCTGAGGCAACAATCTCCTAGGTGGGAAGGATGAGCAGCTCTGAGGGAACCATCGCCTAGGTGGGAAGGATGAACAGCTCTGAGTGAACCATCTCCTAGGTGGGAAGGATGAGCAGGTTTGAGAGAACCATCTCCTAGGTGGGAAGGATGAGTAGCTCTGAGGGAACCATCCCCTAGGTGGGAAGGATGAGCAGCTCTGAGGGAACCATCGCCTAGGTGGGAAGGATGAACAATTCTGAGGGAATGATCTCCTAGGTGGGAAGGATGAGCAGCTCTGAGGGAACCATCTCCTAGGTAGGAAGGATGAGCAGCTCTATGGGAACCATCTCCTAGGTGGGGAGGATGAGCAGCTCTGAGGCAACCATCTCCTAGGTGGGAAGGATGAGCAGCTCTGAGGGAACCATCACCTAGGTGGGAAGGATGAGCAGCTCTGAGGGAACCATCGACTAGGTGGGAAGGATGAGCAGCTCTGAGGGAACCATCGCCTAGGTGGAAAGGGTGAGCAGCTCTGAAGAACCATCTTCTACGTGGGAAGGATGAACAGCTCTGAGTGAACCATCTCCTAGGTGGGAAGGATAAGCAGGTTTGAGAGAATCATCTCCTAGGTGGGAAGGATGAGCAGCTCTGAGGGAACCATCCCCTAGGTGGGAAGGATGAGCAGCTCTGAGGGAACCATTGCCTAGGTGGAAAGGATGAACAATTCTGAGGGAACCATCTCCTAGGTGGGAAGGATGAGCAGCTCTGAGGGAACCATCTCCTAGGTGGGAAGGATGAGAAGCACTGAGGGAACCATCTCCTAGGTGGGAAGGATGAGCAGCTCTGAAGAACCATCTCCTAGGTGGGAAGGATGAGCAGCTCTGAAGAATCATTTCCTAGGTGGGAAGGATGAGCAGCTCTGAAGAACCATCTCCTAGGTGGGAAGGATGAGCAGATCTGAGGGAACCATCGCCTAGGTGGGAAGGATGAGCAGCTCTGAGGGAACCATCTCCTAGGTGGGAACGATGAGCAGCTCTGAGGGAACCATCTCCTAGGTGGGAAGGATGGGCAGCTCTGAAGAACCATCTTCTAGGTGGAAAGGATGAACAATTCTGAGGGAACCATCTCCTAGGTGGGAAGGATGAGCAGCTCTGAGGGAATCATCTCCTAGTTGGAAAGAATGAGCAGCTCTGAGAGAACCATCTCCTAGGTGGAAAGGATGAGCAGCTCTGAGGGAACCATTTTCTAGGTGGGAAGGATAATCAGCTCTGAGGGAACTATTTCCTAGAAGGGAAGCATGAGCAGATCTAAGGGAATGATCTCCTAGATGGGAAGGATTAACAGCTCTGAGGGAACCATCTCCTAGGTGGGAAGGATGAGCAGCTCTGAGGGAACCATCTCCTAGGTGGGAAGGATGAGCAGCTCTGAGGGAACCATCTCCTAGTTGGGAAGGATGAACAGTTCTGAGGGAACCATCTCCTAGGTGGGAACGATGAACAGTTCTGAGGGAACCATCTCCTAGGTGGGAAGGATGAACAGCTCTGAGGGAACCCTCTCCTAGGTGGGAAGGATGAGCAGCTCTCAGGGAACCATCTCCTAGTTGGGAAGGATGAGCAGCTCTGAGGGAACCATCTCCTAGGTGGGATGGATGAGCAGCTCTGAGGGAACCATCTCCTAGGTGGGAAGGATGAGCAGCTCTGAGGGAACCATCTCCTAGGTGGGAAGGATGAGCAGCTCTGAGGGAACCATCTCCTAGGTGGGAAGGATGAGCAGCTCTGAGGGAACCATCTCCTAGGTGGGAAGGATGAGCAGCTCTGAGGGAACCATCCCCTAGGTGGGAAGGATAGGTTGAAAGTGCCAGATCTGTATAACTTTCTGCCACCAGTTGATTTTAAAAGTATTTTTCGGTCACCAGAGTCCTGAATTACCAAGAGCAGCAGGGCCGGCTCCAGGTTTTCAGGGGCCCTTGGGTAACACATCCTCAGTTGTGCCCTTATCCATCCATCCATCCATCCACTATGCACACACTTCCTGACACATACACTACTGATTGGCTGACACACACACACACACACACACACACCCACACCCACACACACACACAGAAATTACAGCTCAGTCTTCTTCCTCTTCCTGTCTGTCAGGCTGATCTCCACAGTGTAGTATTGAGGCCCTGCAGGTCATGTGATCAGGTCCTTCATCCCTCTCTCCCTCACAGGTCCTGCTCTTTCTCTGTTTTCTGATGTTCAGCCCCTCACCCTGCACTACAGTGATCAGGCTGAACATCAGAACATCGGGCCCCTCTCTTTCTGGGCCCCTAGAAGCGCTGTGGGCCCCGGCACTTGCCCGGGTAAGCCCTCCATACCTCCCAACTGTCCCGGATCCAGCGGGACGGTCCCGATTTTTGGGTCACGTCCCGCTGTCCCGGTACAGCCCCCATGTGTCCCGCCGCCCCCCGCACACTGGCAGAGCAGGAAACATCGGCTTCCTGCTCTGCTAAAACTCTTGTGGCCGAAGGCGTCATTCTGCCTCCGGCCACAAGAGGCCGCTCTCTCCCCCATAGCTCTGGTCAGGGCCGGATTAACACAGCTCTGTGGTGCGCCCCCTATACAGCAGTACAGTACCTGACAGAGAGAGCTGGGTTGGAGGAGGAGCACGGCTGCCGGGGTCCGGGGCACATGAACTGCATCAGCCTGGAGCGAGGGAGAGCAGAGCAGTGGTGAGTGAGGGGGCCTGGGGAGGGGGGTCTGTCAGGTGTCCCTCAGCAGTACATGGTGCTTATCCCCCCTCCCTCCCCAGCTCACAATGCCCCCTGTGCTTGTTCCCCTGAGCCTACTGCTCTAACATACAGGGGGCACAGCACAGGGGGCACTGACAGTAGGGGAGTGTGGAGACGTGGCAGCCCAATCCCAGCACTGTCTCCAGGCTCTCCTCCTCCTCCTCCTCCTCCTCCTCCTCCTCCTCCTCACAGTCCCGACTTCCAGAGATGCTGCATAGTGTTACAGCAGAAGCTTCATGTGAGGAGATAGGAGCCTGAATGCAGGGGAGGGGGAGGGGGGATTAACCCATAAGTGTCTGCACAACTTTTATTGTACATTCCATATCGCTGCATTATATGCAATTTAAGTCCCATTGTAATAGACCCATATTACTGTAATGTCCTATCTGTCACAGGATTGTGATCTCTATTTGTTCTGTTGTGTAGTAGCAGTATGTCTCCTCTGCTGGATGTATCAGTAGAAGAAGGCTGGGATATAGTCCACATCAGAGGTGGCATACTGGTACATTACACAGCACAAGATAGCAGCAACAAAACAGAACAAATAGAGATCACAATACTGTGACCAATAGGACATTTATGGCTCCGTTCACATGGAGTAAAACTGGCGTTCCTCAGCGCGGAGAGAGGAGGAGCACGAGCCTACCATAGACTGTCATTATGACATGGAGGCTGGCGGAATTCCGCCAGTTTTACGCTGTGTGAATGTGGCCTTACAGTAGTACAAGTCTATTATAATGCAGGAAATGAAGTCTTGAAAAATTTAACAAATAGGAGAGATAGAGAGATAGATAGGAGATAGATAGATAGATAGATAGATAGATAGATAGATAGATAGGAGATAGATAGATAGATAGATAGATAGATAGATAGATAGATAGGAGATAGATAGGAGATAGATAGATAGGAGATAGATAGATAGATAGATAGATAGATAGATAGATAGATAGATAGATAGATAGATAGGAGATAGATAGATAGATAGATAGATAGATAGATAGATAGATAGATAGATAGATAGGAGATAGATAGGAGATAGATAGGAGATAGATAGATAGATAGGAGATAGATAGATAGATAGATAGATAGATAGATAGATAGATAGATAGATAGGAGATAGATAGATAGATAGATAGATAGATAGATAGATAGATAGGAGATAGATAGATAGGAGATATATAGATAGATAGATAGATAGATAGATAGATAGATAGATAGATAGGAGATAGATAGATAGGAGATAGATAGGAGATATATAGATGATAGATAGGAGATAGATAGATAGGAGATAGATAGGAGATAGATAGATAGAGGATATATAGATGATAGATAGATAGATAGATAGATAGATAGATAGATAGATAGATAGATAGATAGGCACAAAAAATCTGCAGAACTCGTAGAAACTGATGAAAGGTGGGTGCCCACTGCGTGCCTTGATCAAGGTATACTCAGCTATAGGTCCAAAAATGCAGTAGCACTCCAAAAGTCCAAACATATGTGAATGTTTATTTACACACCATGGAAGGGGGGGGTGCTACTACCAGGGGACAGAGAGTTTTAGCTACTATATGGGGGAGACAGAAAGGTCTTACATGAGGACACAGAGGTAGCTTATTACTATATGAGGGCACAGAGGTGGTGTATCTACTATATAGGGAAGACAGAGGGGTCTTACTACTACTATATAAGGGCACAGAGGCGGTGTATCTACTATATGAGGGCACAGAGGTGGGGTATCTACTATATGAGGGCACAGTGGTGGGGTATCTACTATATGAGGGCACAGAGGTGGCTTATCTACTATATGAGGGCACAGAGGGGTCTTACTACTATTAGAGGGCACAGAGGTGGTGTATCTACTATATGAAGGCACAGAGGGGCCTAAGTACTATTTGAGGGTCCACAGTAGGCCTAAACACTACAGGGTGGCATAGAGTGAGCCCTGTTACAGTGGAGAGCAATATAGATGGGCACTTTGTATAGATTGTGAGGATGGTGCAAAAGCAAAAAGCCTAAAATTTTTATGTGGCAGATTCTTCAGGGACGAGGTATTGCCAGAAGTGGTTTTCATGATGGATTGAAAAAGTGAGCAATTTCGATCAGAGAAGACGCCCCCTGTGAGTCACTGAATGTAGCTGTACTGTAATCACGTATGTGGTGTAAAGAGCCTGTGCAGCATTTGTACCTACCTCCATATGGCTCAGTGTAGTGGAGATACTGGTCTTTGTATAGTGGATGTCATGTAGTAATGGTATGGGGGGTATAAGTCACGATGTGGTGATAATATTTGTTTTTTATATAATGGTAATAGGTGACGTGGATATAAGGGTGTGGCTATGGGGGCGTGGTTATGGGGAAGGCGTGGCTATAGGGGGCGTGGTGCATTGCCGTGACTGTCCCTCTTTCCTCTCAGCAAAAGTTGGGAGGTATGTCTGTGCTGATGCCGACACTGAAGAGCAGGAATCACTTTTGTTGCCCATGTAAAGGTGTAATCGCACTAATCTACTGAGCATGTGTGACCACCCTTACTGGACACATGAGGTGGACATACTGAGAGAATCAGGAGACAACCAGGGGGGTTCAGAGGACAGATCTGACTGCAATATCTATCCTGTTGTGTCTGAGTATGGACAAACCCTTTAAGCCACACTGATGTGTATTATAGTTGTGATCCCCAATATGTGGCTGTACTGCTATAAAACCACCACAAAAGCACCTGACATCTGCCCACTCTCAGGGTATGCTGGGAGTAGTAGTGTTTGTTATAGAGTCCCAGTCTGCCCGCTCTCAGGTTATGCTGGGAGTTGTAGTGTTTGTTGTAGAGTCCCAGTCTGCCCACTCTCAGGGTATGCTGGGGGTTGTAGTCTTTGTTATAGAGTCCCAGTCTGCCCGCTCTCAGGGTATGCTGGGGCTTGTAGTGTTTGTTGTAGAGTCCCAGTTTGCCCGCTCTCAGGGTATGCTGGGAGCAGTAGTCTTTGGTATAGAGTCCCAGTCTGCCCGCTCTCAGGTTATGCTGGGAGTTGTAGTGTTTGTTGTAGAGTCCCAGTCTGCCCACTCTCAGGGTATGCTGGGGGTTGTAGTCTTTGTTATAGAGTCCCAGTCTGCCCACTCTCAGGGTATGCTGGGGCTTGTAGTGTTTGTTGTAGAGTCCCAGTCTGTCTGCTCTCAGGGTATGCTGGGGGTTGTAGTCTTTGTTATAGAGTCCCAGTCTGCCTGCTCTCAGGGTATGCTGGGAGCAGTAGTCTTTGTTATAGAGTCCCAGTCTGCCCACTCTCAGGTTATGCTGGGAGTTGTAGTGTTTGTTGTAGAGTCCCAGTCTGCCCACTCTCAGGGTATGCTTGGGCTTGTAGTGTTTGTTGTAGAGTCCCAGTCTGCCCGCTCTCAGGGTATGCTGGGAGTAGTAGTGATTGTTGTAGAGTCCCAGTCTGCCCGCTCTCAGGGTATGCTGGGAGCAGTAGTCTTTGTTATAGAGTCCCAGTCTGCCCGCTCTCAGGTTATACTGGGAGTTGTAGTGTTTGTTATAGAGTCCCAGTCTGCCCGCTCTCAGGGTATGCTGGGGCTTGTAGTGTTTGTTGTAAAGTCACAATCTGCCCGCTCATAGGGTATGCTGGGAGTTGTAGTGTTTGTTGTAGAGTCCCAGTCTGCCCGCTCTCAGGGTATGCTGGGAGTTGTAGTATTTGTTATAGAGTCCCAGTCTGCCCGCTCTCAGGGTATGCTGGGAGCAGTAGTCTTTGTTGTAGAGTCCCAGTCTGCCCGCTCTCAGGGTATGCTGGGAGCAGTAGTCTTTGTTATAGAGTCCCAGTCTGCCCGCTCTCAGGGTATGGTGGGGCTTGTAGTGTTTGTTGTAGTCACATTATGTGTGATGTAATATACCCGTATACATGGCAGCACAGTATTTTCTTCTATAATTGGTGAATGGCGGCGACCTATAGGGTGGCATTGTTCCCCAGTGACAGATATAAAGCCTCCGCAGCCTCCAATCTCCATGAATTATAAATTCTCCGGCTGAACGGGAGAGAATTCAATGTCACGCAGCATTTTAGCCGTGATTAAATACACAGTGAGACACGGCGGGGGTCGGAATACTTGACCTACACAAGAGCTGATGGAGGAATCTTATATGAGAGCAGGTTTCATCTATTAGAGCTTCCCTGGGCGGCTGCGGCCGTGAGACGGAAATCCTGAGAGAGAGGATGGCACCTGTCAGTCATCAACATGGAGGAGAGTGACAGCTCTGACAGCTAATGACTGAGAGAGTGGCATGTGTAATGTTTGTACACAGTGACCCCACCAGCAGAATAGTGAGTGCAGCTCTGAAGTATAATACAGGATGTAACTCAGGATCAGTAATGTAATGTATGTACACAGTGAACCCACCAGCAGAATAGCAGCTCTGGAGTGGTGATTGCAGCTCCAATTAGTTTTGGGTGTGGTCCTGCTGTGCCAGTCTGCTGCTCCTGAGCTCCAGGCAAGCAAGATCTGCCCCTGGGCCTGCTCTCTCCTCCCCAGGGAGGGAGCAGGTTTCCAGGCATGAGCGAGGGAGGCGAGGTCCAGGCTTCTGTTTCCCGTGGTAGGCCGCCGGGGAGCAGGAGAAGCCAGCAAGCGGCCTGTACACCTGAGGATTCGGGGATGAGTCGCTCCACCAGGAGTCGCAGTACTTCCATTCCTACTCTCCCCACTGAGGCTGTGGACAACCGAAGAAGCCAAAAGGTTTCCAAAAAAGAAGAATCCACCTCAGGAAAGCAGAGTGCCACCAGCAGAAAGCCAGGTACTTCTGGGAGAAAGCTGAGTGCTCACGGGGGTGAAGCCGACCTCGGTGAGGAAGGCTGGGGAGTCTAGAGGGCCCGGGAGTCTCTCTCCACCTATGGCTCCCGGGTCATGAGCCACCTCCTTGAGTATGAAGAAGCCAGCAAGTCTCTGAGGAGGCTCCAGGAGGAACTGCGCTACGCCCGTGCCAGGGCCAACCAGGCTACAAAGAGGAAGAAGTCTGAGATCCAGGTGGAGGTAAAGAGACTTGAAGGTGAAATAAAAGATTTGGAGGAGAGGAAAGCGGAGATACGGGTGATGAGTGGTGGATTTAAGGAAAAACTTATAAATGATGACCGTTTCCGGGAGATGGCTGATAACAGAGAGAGAAGGTTGATGGGGCTGCAACCTGAGAGCCAGGTGGATGATGATGATGATGACGACAACAACAATGAGATGGATGAAGATCAACAGCCAGACCCACCTGGCAGCCTGCAGCAACACCAGCAGGCTCCGTACAGTGGGCCCCCTGCACAGCAGCCAGTGGTGACACCTGCCGACTCAGGGGAGGACAGTGACAGCAGCGGCCAGGGAGGGGCGCTCATGGCCCAGATTAGGATGATCGAGTCCCCAGTGTGCCCTCAGAACTTTGTGTTTGGAGATGAACTCCCAGAGGAGGCACCTGGGGGCAAGAAGGGAAAGACCAAGGCAAAGCAGCAAGAAGTGGTGAGTTATATCTACACCCCCCTCCCTGAGACCCCTGAGCCGGCCGCAGGGTCCGTTCATTGTGCGAGCCCCGTTACCCAGCCCAGCCCGTGTTCTGTAGTGGACTCGGTGCAAAGGTGCGGGGAGAATACAGATACTAAAAGGGCGTTGAGCTCCAGCCTTGTTTGTAGTAGCAGGGATGGAGCAGAGAAGGCATCGGCCAAACGGCTAGACAGTGAGGGTGGCCCAGCGGTGGGCAAGAAGGCAGACTCCGGTGCTGTAGTTCGCTCCCCTGTGGGAGGGGGGGTGACCCAGTGCCGGAGGTAGTTGTGGTGGCTCCAGACGCTCCCAATAAGATAGGCCGAATAAAAACTGTAAAAAGGGAAATTTTGTTTTGTATTGGCGCCGCTGATCCCGCTGATCAGCGGCACTTGGACAATGCTAAAGACACTGCTGATGAGGCGGAGGGCACTAAAAAGAACAGAGTTGGGATGGTCTCTAGACCGGGCAAGCAGGCTGTCCGGTCCCTTAAAGGGCCAGCGGAGGCTGTCCCAACTCTAGTGCCCCGGGATGCTGAGGCAAAAAGGATAGCAAATACAAAAGACTCATCATTATCATCCTGTGCTGCATCTGCTGCTGGTCCAGCCAGTGTAAATGAGGGAGGGGATGGGGGTGCGGGGTGTATGAATGATGAAGTGATGGAGTGTGGGGTGACCAGGGGCAGTGTTATTGGGGGTGGTAGTGATGTTGTTATGGGGGGTGGTGATGTTATTGGGGGTGGGAATGAAGTGATCGGGGAAAATGTTATTGCAGGTAGTGGTAATGTTACTGGGGACAATGTCATTGAAGGTGGTGATGCTGTTATTGGGGGTGGTGGTGATGTTATGGGGGGGATTGGGGAAGTTACTAGAGACAATGTTATTGGGGGAGGTGGTGATGGTGGTGTAGGGGCAGGGACTGGTCCGGTTGCACCCCCAGTAGTGACGGCCCCTAGGAAAAGTTATGCAGGGGCCGCTGCTGGGGGAAGAATGCCCTCCTCATCTCCAGGCTCTGGGGACGGCATGTTGCGACGGCGTTTCCTGGAGGCTCTTAAGAAGGGGGAAAGATCTATCAATGTAGAGGGAAGAGAGGTTGATCTATCCTACTGGATAGAAAGGCATGGCCTTGCTGCCTTCCGAGAACAAAGAGGAGGGGACACCACTTGGTCCCTTCCAACAGCCGGGCAGGGTGGTTTCCGTAGGAATGTGGTTCGTCTTCGGTGGCGGGGCAGTGATACATGTCCTTCAAGGACCAAGGTGGTTGAGCTTCTGCTGAAGATGAGCTTCAAGGCAACTGACATCTATGCTTTAATACATCCTCATGGTACACCTGAGTTCGATGTCAGTTTTGTTCGGGCGGAGGGGCTTGAGCTTTTCTGGTCGAACTATGAATTGATAAAGAACGAGCCCGGCTGGCGGGATTTTGCCGTGCAGGCATTGTCTCGCCAAAATGAAGTCAAGAGAATGACCGTCTTGACCCGTAATGAGTCACTCTCTTGTGTGGATATCATGACATGGTTAGGGCGGTACGGTGAGGTCATTGATATTCCACAAAAAAATAGGGATGAGTTTGGCATCTGGTCAGGGGCCTGGACGTTTGTGGTAAAACTCAGACGTTCAGGAAATACGGTTACCCATATTCCATCTTCTGCCTTCCTCGGGAGAGATCGTTTCCAGATCTTCTACCAGGGTCAGCCGAAGCTCTGTCACAGGTGCGGCGACCCCACACACTTTAGTGCCAACTGTACGATACAGAAATGTGCTTTGTGTGGGGGTGTAGGCCATCATGCTGCATCTTGTGCGGAGATTAGGTGTCACCTGTGTGGTGACTTAGGTCACCCTTTCAGTCGTTGTCCTCGTTCCTTTGCCAATGCGGTCTTGGCCCCGGCGGGTGAAGGCCATGAGCTGGAATCTGCTGGGGAGGGGACTAGCAGAGGTGGAGGAGCTGAGGGGCCAGTGAGGAATAGCAAGAAGACGACGCCAGCGAGACTGAGACGTCTTGATAAGCGCCAAAAGGAGAGGGCCATGGGGGAATCCCAAGTTACTGGGAGAACCTCTGGTCCTGTCCCAGAGGCCAGTCATGCTGCTGAGGCCCTGAGGGATGATGAACTGAATGAGGAGGTCAGGAGGTTGCGTAGAGAGGAAGGTGCTGTCACCCCTGAGTCGTCCCATTGTGGGAGCGCGAATGAGGATGACGGGCAAGGATGGCAGGAGAAGAAACGTAAGCGGGGTACAAGTAAAAAAAAGGGAGATTTGAGATCTTCTCCTACCCTGGACCAGCTGCCAAAGGAAGGTGAGACTTGCTCCCCTCTGATCGGTCTTTCCAATCAGTTCCAAGCCCTCGACAACATCTCTTCCTCTCTAGAGGAGGAAGCTGAGGGTGAGGTTATGAAGGTGGCGGCAAAGCCTCCAGGGGGCGCCGAGTCTTTTTCTCCTGGGGAGGTTATGTCCTCAGGGGAGGGGACTGGCCCAGAGTCTGGGGACGAGGACGGTAATATTGATAAGCCTGGTGATATGGACACTTCTGTATCACTAAAAAGGGTTAAGAGTTCTTCTGACGTGGAGTGTGAGGAGGGTAAGAAGGGGGGTGGGAAGAAGAAAGCCATCGAACTCAATCACCCATGATGGCGGCACCCTCTCCGTTGACGCTGGCTTCCATTAATGTAGCCAGCATTAAGTCAGATACGGCTAGATTTGCGGCCTATGATTATTTTGCCCAGGTTAATGCTGACATTTTCTTTTTGCAGGAGACCAGGCTAACAGACATGTCATCTATATTTAAAGCCAGAAGGGAATGGAGGAATGGGCCCTCCTACTGGTCTCTTGCGGCCGAGCCGTATAGCGGGGTGGCGGTACTTTTTGCCGCACCGGTAGAATGCCGACGGGTTATTGAGTTAGAAATGGGGAGGTGCCTGATTCTAGATGTCCTCATGAAGGGACAAGAACTTCGCCTTATTAACATCTATGGTCCACAGTCCAAGTGGGATCGGAAGTGTCTCTTTATGAGGATCAAGCCCTATCTTTTTACAAGTCGGCAGGTGGTCTTTGGAGGGGACTTCAATGCTGTCACGAGGCCCCAGGATAGGGGAGGTTCCAGAGACAAGCTGACTTATGATGGCGTCGCCCTGAATAGTATAGCTAGTGAGGCTCGCCTGGTGGATGTCCACATCCGGCATACACCAGGCCACGCGGGATTCACCTATCATAGGGGTAGTTGTAGGTCCAGGATAGACAGGTTTTACTTAAAGGAGGAAGCCGTCTCTTCAGCGGTGTCCGTTGTTGAGGTGGAGTTCTCCGACCACTGTTTAATTTTGTTTTCTCTGAATGTTACAGAGACCCCCCGGATGGGTAGAGGCTACTGGAAGCTCAATTCGTCTCTCTTGGAAGAAGCGGAAATAAGACAGTCCTTTGAGGATTTTCTTCAGAGCCAGGTACCATTGCTGGGCCTTTGTAGCAGTAAGTCAGAGTGGTGGGAGATGTTCAAAAAAAGGGTTGCGAGATTCTTCCGCCAGCTCTCGAGCCTCAGGAGTCTGGACAGGTATCGCCTGTACCAGGGCCTGAGGAAGAAACTTGAACGTCTTGTCTCGACTGGAGGTAGTCGTGATGATATCTCCAGAGTGAAAGCCTTGCTAATGAAGTGCCAGTACGATAGACACGCATCTTTGGTTTTTGAGAGGGATTACGGGAAGTACCGCTCGCCCGACCCTTACAGAAACTGCAAGATGTCAGTGAATAGTAAAATCGTCTCAGGACTGATTGATAGTACAGGATCCCTGAAAAGGTCCAGATCAGGGATCCTGGAGGTCGTCAGATCCTTTTACTCGCACCTCTTGGGGAGGAAGGATCAGTCAGCTTTCTTGACTGAAACCGTCCCTGAACCAGGGGTAGACCCCTCTCTTGACGTTTTGACAGAGATGATCCAAGAAGAGGAAGTCAGGGTGGCTATTGATGGTCTTGCCCTCAAGAAGTCACCCGGTCCAGATGGCTTAACATCTGAGTTCTATAAGACCTTTAAGGACACTTTGGTACCCCTCTTGACTGAAGTATTTAATGAGTGTCTCTCCTCGGGCACTCTGCCGAGGTCAATGAGGAGGTCAGCCTTGATCATCTTGTCAAAGGGTAAAGACCCGTCCCGCATTGAGAATTGGCGTCCCATAGCGCTTCTCAATGTGGACAGAAAGATTCTGGCAAAAGTGCTGTTTAATCGGCTGGTGAAGTTTGCGCCCCAGCTCCTTTCGGGGGCCCAGCATTGCTCTGTTTCAGGCCGCAGTACCTTTAGTGCTGTGCTCGGTGTCCGGGAGGCTGTGGAGCAGGGTAGGGCAGGTCACTGGAAGGGGTACTTGCTGTCCTTGGATCAGGCAAAAGCGTTTGATCGGGTTAACCACGAGTACCTCTGGTCTGTTCTTCTGAGATATGGCCTGCCGGGGGGGTTTGTTGATTGGCTTAAGACCTTGTATGCAGGGGCAGAGAGTTTCCCGCTTGTGAATGGTTGGATTGGCCGCTCTTTTGAGGTTGGGTCTGGTGTCCGTCAGGGTTGCCCTTTGAGCCCACTGTTGTACGTGTTTGCAATTGATCCATTCCTTAGGAGGATTGATTGTGGACCGTTGGCAGGGGTGACAATGGACCCTGCGGTGCCGGATTCCACTCTGAGGGTGGTAGCGTACGCCGATGATGTCACCATATTCGTCTCCTCGCAAGAGGAGGTGCAGTGTGTGATGTCAGAGGTGGAGCGCTACTCAGAGGCATCTGGGTCCAAGATCAACCAGGATAAGTGTGAGAGTCTCTGGCTGGGAGGTGGAGATCCTGGATTTGATCTCCCGGACACCCTTCCAGAGCCCCAGGAGTCTGCAAAAGTTCTCGGCATCGAATTCGGCCAAGGGGATTACCCCAAACAAAACTGGGACAGCAGGCTTAAGATCGCCGCTCAGAAGGTGGATCAGTGGAAGGGTTGGTCTTTGACCCTCAGGGAAAGGGTTAACCTGATCAAAACTTTCCTGCTCCCTTTGCTGATATATCTGGGCAGTGTTTGCATTTTGCCAGAACCGCTCTGGACTCGGGTCTACAGTGTGTTCTTCCAGCTGTTATGGGGGAATAGACTGAACCTAGTCAAGAGGGAGGTTACTTACCGTACGAGGAGACAAGGGGGGTTGTGTATGGTCAACCCCGTGGTGTTCCTGGTGAATACCTTTCTTAAGACCAACATTGCAAACCTCTGGAAAGAGAGGGCTCCTCCGTGGGTATTCTCCTGTAGGGGATGGTTTCGGCCTTTCTTCCAGGAATGGGAGACAGGAGGGCAAGTGAAGGATCTCCGCACACCACACGGGCATCTTCCGGCTTATGCTACCCTGGTTCTGAAGGTCATTCGTCGGTGGGGTTTGGGGATGTGGGAGATTAGGACTCTTGTCGAGGAAATTCCTTGACAATAGGGTCCTGTCACCCCATTTCCAAAAACCGCTGGCGCTCAAGGATTGCCCAAGCCGGGATCTGGAGGTTGGTCTGGGCCTATTGAATTCCATCAGGATCCCCTTGAAGTTTTGGGACTTGGCTTGGCGCTGCTTCCATGGGAAACTGTATGTGAGGAACAATCTGAAGTGCAGGAGCTCTGAGGATCGGGGATGTCCCCGGGAGGAGTGTGGAGGCATGCTGGAAAGCATGGAGCATTTTCTGCTTCATTGTCCCTTTAATACAGAGGTTTACAACAGGGTGGGCGCTTCCATCGGGTGGCCCAGGTTGGCCCGCCTCTCCTATGCGGAATAGGCCTATGGAGCATTCAGAAACCTTGGTGGCTGGGACCGGAGCACTTTATTCCTAGTCAGCATAGTGGTCAGGTACCACACATGGAGTGCACAGTGTTTAGTATCGACGCAGCGTAAAATCCTCCCTGTGGATGAGGTGGTTAGGGGCACAGCGCCCCCTGTGGATGAGGTGGTTAGGGGCACACTCGGTGACCTGGTGAAGGTGCGCTCTCTGGAGTACGAGAGGCTGGGGGCTGGTAGGGCCTCTTGTCTTTGGAGGGGCTTTGCCTATAAGGTTCCTTAGCCTGCGTCTCCTCTCCTGGTGGTGGGCTGATGCTGGCACCTTAGTCTTTTGTTTTGTGCTCTAGCTGTATAGGAATATAGGGCTTGCAGGCGCTGATCTTGGGCTTTCGGGCTGTGTGTGCGGCTGAGAAGCCCCACTATGGTTTGCTGTGTATGTTTGTGTATATTATTAGTGTGTATATTATTAGTGTGTTTATTTGTATATATAGTTTGCATATTTTGTCTCCACCTGGGGTTGGGTTTTAGTGTTAGGTTGGGTGGTGGGTTATATGGGGGGAGGGGGTTTCTGGGGACTTTAGTATAAACAGAAAATCCTGGGCTGGTTCATGGACGTCTGTTATCATGTACTGGGGGCATGGGATGCGGGACCAGCTCAGGGCCCAAAAAAAAAAAAAAAAAAAAAAAAAATTATAAAAATGTTTTGGTGTTTGGTGTAGGGATCTATGTATATATTCATTTATGTATTCATTTGTGCATTTATTTAGTTTTGTGGAACGCAACCGGATCAGGGGGTTAGTGTATAGTTATGTTAGTTATTGTTAGTTAAGTTAAGTTTCATAGTGTTATTATTGTGGTGTTTGTGGGAAAATCTAGTTTGCACGTGTGGGGGATAATACAGCGGTGCGTTTGGTGAGTGTGAGGCTGGACCAGCCAATACGTTTATGGACTTTTAATGCATTTGTATATATTGTACAGTTATCTTATTTATATTATTGGTTTGTTGTTATGTGTTATATTTTTAAATAAAAGATCTACAGGATGTAACTCAGGATCAGTAATGTATGTACACAGTGACCCCACCAGCAGAATAGTGAGTGCAGCTCTGAAGTATAATACAGGATGTAACTCAGGATCAGTAATGTATGTACACAGTGATCCCACCAGCAGAATAGTGAGTGCAGCTCTGGAGTACAGTATAATGCCAGGTTAGGTGCAGTCATCTTGCCAGCAGGGGATGACAGATGGAGATATATAGACCGCTTCTATCGATCACAATAAGAAAAGACTGCGCACTCTGATGTTCTTACACACGGAATCATACAAAAAAGATTTCTTTATTAAATATACATTATTTACAGCTCCTTATGTCTGTACAACAGTAAGAATAGAAAATAAAGAGAAATTGTTCTGTGCCAAGACTTTTTATATCATCTATAAATCTCTTTTTGCACTGAGTGTTATATTAACAAGGAAAACCCTTCAGTAGAAGATAGCGAGGAAGAAGGGGGGGGGGGCTGGTGATGATAAGAGCGCCCCCCATCTATAGGAGCCTGGTGATGATGAGAGCGCCCCCCATCTACGGGAGCCTGGTGAGGATGAGAGCGCCCCCCATCTATAGGAGCCTCGTGAGGATGAGAGCGCCCCCATCTACAGGAGCCTGGTGATGATGAGAGCGCCCCCCATCTACGGGAGCCTGGTGATGATGAGAGCGCCCCCCATCTACGGGAGCCTGGTGATGATGAGAGCGCCCCCCATCTACAGGAGCCTGGTGATGATGAGAGCGCCCCCATCTACAGGAGCCTGGTGATGATGAGAGCGCCCCCATCTACAGGAGCCTGGTGATGATGAGAGCGCCCCCCCATCTACGGGAGCCTGGTGATGATGAGAGCGCCCCCCATCTACAGGAACCTGGTGATGATGAGAGCGCCCCCCATCTATAGGAGCCTGGTGATGATGAGAGCGCCCCCCATCTACAGGAACCTGGTGATGATGAGAGCGCCCCCCATCTATAGGAGCCTGGTGAGGATGAGAGCGCCCCCCCATCTATAGGAGCCTGGTGATGATGAGAGCGCCCCCCCCCCCATCTACAGGAGCCTGGTGATGATGAGAGCGCCCCCCATCTACAGGAGCCTGGTGAGGATGAGAGCGCCCCCCCATCTATAGGAGCCTGGTGATGATGAGAGCGCCCCCCCCATCTATAGGAGCCTGGTGAGGATGAGAGCGCCCCCCCATCTATAGGAGCCTGGTGATGATGAGAGCGCCCCCCATCTACAGGAGCCTGGTGATGATGAGAGCGCCCCCCATCTATAGGAGCCTGGTGATGATGAGAGCGCCCCCCATCTACGGGAGCCTGGTGATGATGAGAGCGCCCCCCATCTACAGGAACCTGGTGATGATGAGAGCGCCCCCCATCTATAGGAGCCTGGTGATGATGAGAGCGCCCCCCATCTATAGGAGCCTGGTGATGATGAGAGCGCCCCCCATCTACGGAAGCCTGGTGATGATGAGAGTGCCCCCCCATCTATAGGAGCCTGGTGATGATGAGAGCGCCCCCCATCTACGGAAGCCTGGTGATGATGAGAGTGCCCCCCCATCTACGGGAGCCTGGTGATGATGAGAGCGCCCCCCATCTACAGGAACCTGGTGATGATGAGAGCGCCCCCCATCTATAGGAGCCTGGTGATGATGAGAGCGCCCCCCCATCTACGGGAGCCTGGTGATGATGAGAGCGCCCCCCATCTATAGGAGCCTGGTGATGATGAGAGCGCCCCCCCATCTACGGGAGCCTGGTGAGGATGAGAGCGCCCCCCATCTATAGGAGCCTGGTGATGATGAGAGCGCCCCCCCATCTACGGGAGCCTGGTGAGGATGAGAGTGCCCCTCATCTTCGGTCACCGGAGAGACGCACCTGCAGGGGGCACACACTCACCCCCATATTACACATTATTCATCACTTTTACATCTTTTTTATAGTAATGTATTTTGGGAACGTTTTCTACATTATGATTGGCCGAGGTGGGGGGGAACTCACCATCTACCGACCACCGGGGGCGACACTTATTGCCCCTAAACCGCACCCCTAACTTGGAATGGACAATATAGCAAGGCTCCAGGCAGCTGCTTTAATAACGCTCTGCACCAAATGACGGTGTCCCTCCAGCATGTGCAGCGCTGAGCATGATGGGAGTTGTAGTTGTGTAAAAGGTTAAGGACCACAGGGTAAAAAGAACTGGTTTATACCAAGTAGAAGCTGCACAACCATCCAAACTGCCGTCCCGTATCGGATCCCCAAAACCAATGGCGTGATGTCAGTTTAGTATTAGATTAAAGGGGCACTCCGGCGAAAATCTTTTTCTTTTAAATCAAATGGTTTTAGAAAGTTTTATAGATGTGTAATTTACTTCTATTTTAAAAAATCTCCAGTCCTCGAGTACTTATCAGCTGCTGTATGTCCTGCAGGAAGTGGTGTATTCTCTCCAGTCTGACACACTGCTCTCTGCTGCCACCTCTGTCCATGTCAGGAACTGTCCAGAGCAGGAGAGGTTTTCTATGGGGATTTGCTGCTGCTCTGGACAGTTCCTGACATGGACAGAGGTGGCAGCAGAGAGCACTGTGTCAGACTGGAGAGAATACACCACTTCCTGCAGGGCATACAGCAGCTGATTGAAGTAAACTACAAACTCTTTATAACTTTCTGACACCAGTTGAATTGGAAGAAAAAGATTTTTGCCGTAGTGCCCCTTTAACCAGGACCCCCAGAACCATCTCAGCGAATTCCCATAGACTGTAACAATAGATGCGACGCTGTAATACTGGGCGCCCAACGATATCATGCGGAATAACTACAAATACTGAGCTTCCTGGTTCATGGGCAGAACTGCAAACATAGGGGGTGTGCTGCACAGAGGGGGAGGGGGGCATGTAGCACAGGGGGGGGAGGGGGGCGTGCTGCACAGAGGGGGAGGGGGCATGTAGCACAGGGGGAGGGGTGCATGTAGCACAGAGTGGGAGGGGGGGGTGCTGCACAGGGGGGGGCGTGCTGCACAGAGGGGCGTGCTGCACAGAGGGGGAGGGGGGCATGCTGCACAGAGGGAGGGGGGCGTGCTGCACAGGGGGGGAGGGGGCGTGCTGCACAGAGGGGGAGGGGGGCATGCTGCACAGGGGGGGAGGGACGCTGCAACCCACCAGGACTACTGGGATAACGGATGGAGCTACTACTGTGAACTGTGAACATTTTTATGATCCAATATGTGTCTTTATACAGGGGACTAATATATATATATATATATATATATATATATATATATGTTTGTGTGTTCTGATCTTGGTAGAGGCTGGTTGTGATGCAGAGCTCCAAATGTCGCTGAACACCTGAAGCCACCACTAGGGGCAGCATAGATACTCAGTAATAACCCTGTCTTCAGTAAGCTCCTCAGCTCCCCCCAGAGGTGGCAGCAGGAAGACAGGATTATACCAGATAGCCTTATATCCATGCAGGGGATGTGGAGCTGTGTACACAAAACCAATGAGGCGTCGTTCATACTTGTGATCTAAGGATATCTGTGCTTATTATATGTGATTTCTGCGGGAACTGACACCGTCCATCACTGGTTACCAGA
Organism: Dendropsophus ebraccatus; assembly: GCF_027789765.1. Taxonomy (NCBI): domain Eukaryota; kingdom Metazoa; phylum Chordata; class Amphibia; order Anura; family Hylidae; genus Dendropsophus; species Dendropsophus ebraccatus. The sequence goes on from NC_091462.1 coordinate 5,489,246, forward strand.
AGGTCTGAAGATGAGTAAAGATGGTGACGGAGAGGAAAGCGATGAGTCAGGAGATGAGATTTAGCTGCTGTTTGCTGCTCGGAGTTTGTAATTAAAAAGTCAATGACTCCTGATTGATTCCCTTTCATGTGTGATCTACCATTCCTGTCAGGTTGGGGTTTACGTCGATAACGCCGATGGCGGATCCGGGAGCCTGATTAAAGCGTGCGCACTGACCGGGCCTCCTCCTATTAGCTGCGCCTCGCTGAGAGGATTATTACACATAGGAGTCACTGGTCGGGGTCATTATTATAAACTTGTGGAAACTTCAGTGACAGAAGAGAAGTCAGGGAGGAAAGTGAACTAATATAACCAGAGGATTATAGCAAGGGGGGGGGGGGACTCACAGGTACTCATACACTCGCACATATACACTCATACATACACATATATATATATATATATATATATATATATATATATAAAAACTCATACACATATATACACAATATATACACTTATACATATATATATATATATACACACACTCATACACTCGCACATTTACACTCATACATACACACACACACACACACACATATATATATATATATATATATATATATATATATATACAAACACAAAAGACTTTGCGGCACCTCCGTAGAGTGAAAAAACTGTGATTTATTGTTTCAAAAAAACATTAGCCAGTGCTGCAACGTTTCTGTCTCATCACGAGACCTTTCTCAAGCAAAGGTCTCGTGATGAGACAGAAACGTTGCAGCACTGGCTAATGTTTTTTTGAAACAATAAATCACAGTTTTTTCACTCTACGGAGGTGCCGCTAAGTCTTTTGTGTATGAAGAAGGGGACGTGGTTCCAGTCTCCATTGCTGGCACTCCAACACCAAGTTTCTGCGAGTGCACTCCATTCTGTTGTTTATATATATAAACTCATACACACATATATACACTCATAGATACGCCCATACATACATAAACATATACATATATATACTCATACATACACATATACACTCACTCTTGGAGGTGGGGGGGGGGGGCAGCACTTGGAGGTGTATGTGGAGGTGGGGTAAAAATTCTCCCCTCGCTCTGTTGCTGACTAACCTTATTATATAATGGTACATACAGTCCGTGCTGCTACAGACTGAGCAGAGCTGAAATTGGTGCCACCACCACAGCAATCTGCATGGAGGCCGCATGTAAAGGAGATGTTCCCTTTGCTTATCAATAGGTCAAAGCTTTAACCCCATCGGCAGCAGGAGAGCTCAGCTATACGTCACCCCGGCATTGGTCGCCTAGCAACCGTCAGTCTTCTCACCTGGTGACCACTAATTCTCTACATGTGCAGAAATGGATACAAGAAGTTCTGTCATCTCCTCCAGACCTCAGACCATGGCCTCATCCCCAACCGGCCGCAAAACTACAACTCCCATCATTCTCTGACAAACTGCAATGCTGCAAAACTACAACTCCCATCATTCTCTGACAAACTGCAATGCTGCAAAACTACAACTCCCATCATTCTCTGACAAACTGCAATGCTGCAAAACTACAACTCCCATCATTCTCTGACCAACTGCAATGCTGCAAAACTGAACAGATTAGATTAACAAGAAATCTGAAACTTCTCTCTGATAGAAATGAATAAAATGCAGGGAGATATCAGCCAGAGGGCGCCCCTGCCCCCCAATACCTCCATACACTAGAAATAGATCAGGTGACATTACTAGGAACCCCAATACTTCTATATCAAGCAGGTGCCCTCCCCCCAATAAACTCATATCCATGTTACAATGTGTAACTAGCCCTACAAGGATTCCACTAGCCAGGAGTGATCTAGCTAGCAGCTGAGAATAATGAACCCCAGGGTCAGGGATAGTGAACTCCAGGGTCAAGCATAGTAAACCCCAGGGTCGGGTATAGTGAACCCCAGGGTCGGGGATAGTGAACCCCAGGGTTGGGGATAGTGAACCCCAGGGTCAGGGATAGAAAACCCCAGGGTCGGGGATAGAAAACCCCAGGGTCGGGGATAGTGAACCCCAGAGTCGGGTATAGTGAACCCCAGGGTCAAGGATAGCGAACTCCAGGGTCGGGGATAGTGAACTCCAGGGTCAAGCATAGTAAACACCAGGGTTGGGGATAGTGAACCCCAGGGTCACGGATAGTGAACCCCAGGGTCGGGGATAGTGAACTCCAGGGTCACGGATAGTGAACCCCAGGGTCGGGGATAGTGAACTCCAGGGTCACGGATAGTGAACCCCAGGGTCAAGCATAGTAAACACCAGGGTTGGGGATAGTGAACCCCAGGGTCAAGGATAGTGAACCCCAGGGTCGAGGATAGTGAACCCCAGGGTCGGGGATAGTGAACCCCAGGGTCGGGGATAGTGAACCCCAGGGTCGGGGATAAGAAAACCCAGGGTTGGTGAGAGTAAACCCCAGGGTCGGGGATAGTGAACTCCAGGGTTGGGCATAGTAAGCCGTAGGGTCGGGATGGTGAACCCCAGGGTCAGGGATAGTGAACCCCAGCGTCAGGGATAGTGAACCCCAGGGTCAGGGATAGTGAACCCCAGGGTCAGGAATAGTGAACCCCAGGGTCAAGGATAATAATACCCCGGGTTAGGAATGAGGAACCTCAGGGTCGGACCCTGATTAATATACATTAATATAAAAGAATATTTTGTGTCAATTTCTCTTCTCATCTGTGTAAAAATAAGCGGCGCCCCCTGCTGTCCATGATCTATAACCTCATCTACTGAATATAGGATTCTGTGACATCTTCCATCAAAAATAAGATATTTCCAGCTATAACTTCTATGGGAGGACTACAAGCACCAGCAATGTCTACTGATCCAATAACTCTCCCCTCCCCCTACAAAAATACATTCCCAATGTGACGGAGTCTCCCGGTCCGGGCAGCTGGGGACATTTCCATCAGAGTTAGAGCCCAGTATGGAGGTGGTCAGTGCTCATACAGGGGGTCCCTCTGCTTCCCGGTCTCTATGGTGTCTAGACAGATCTGCCAATCAGGGGTCTAGGCGCCCAATCTAATTGCCACCCAGCTTTCCTAGGCTCCTGAATGGTGGATCTGCCTCTATAATGAAGTTTCAGCCACCCAACTTTCCTAGGCTCCTGAATGACAGATCTGCCTCTATAATGAAGTTTCAGCCACCCAGCTTTCCTAGGCTTCTGAATGGCGAATCTGCCTCTATAATGAGGTTTCAGCCACTCAGCTTTCCCTCCCACAGACCAGGAGACTCCAAGCCGTGTTCACACTGTGCAGTAACTTACGCTGCAGTTTCCAGAAAAGATTTTTACTCTGCAATAAATAAACTAACAATACTGCAACATGTGACCACGGCCGCAGGAGGCAGCGCTCAGACCCTCCGACCCTCCACTGCTGCTTCCTCTATGGGATGGGATAGTCCAACATCTTCTGAAAGTAATGCCCCCCCCCTCCCCAATAACATACTGCATTGTGGGAAAGTCTCTAACACTGGAGCCATTGGGACCATGAACAGAGAAGCAGGAGGGGGCAATTACCCTTGGAGCCCCAACAGGCCGCGCCCTCTCCGCTCCCTCCACCCCCCCCCCCCCCCCCGTCCTGCTCACTATCATATATCCCATATACAGCTGTATCCCATATACAGCTGTATCCCATATATCCCATATACAGCTGTATCCCATATATCTCCATACACAGCTGTATCCCATATATCACCATATACAGCTGTATACCATATATCTCCATATACAGCTGTATCCCATATATCACATATACAGCTGTATCCCATATATCTCATATACAGCTGTATCCCATATATCACATATGCAGCTGTATCCCATATATCACACATACAGCTGTATCCCATATATCCCATATACAGCTGTATCCCATATATCTCATATACAGCTGTATCCCATATATCACATATACAGCTGTATCCCATATATCTCATATACAGCTGTATCCCATATATCCCATATACAGCTGTATCCCATATATCTCATATACAGCTGTATCCCATATATCACACATACAGCTGTATCCCATATATCCCATATACAGCTGTATCCCATATACAGCTGTATCCCATATATCTCCATACACAGTTGCATAATACAATTTCCTAAATCTGAAGCCCGCATCCCCCTGAAGACAATATAAATGCTGCAGTCCCTGCTTGTTCAGTGTCTGTACAGAGCAGCTTCCGGGTGCTGTATTATAGACATCTGTATCCTCTGTATGTTGGCGGGTGCTACAAAAATGGAGGGTGACAGTACAGGAAGATTTCGTTCCCCATCATCTGTGATCCGCTGCTCTGTCCCGTATGTCGCACACAAGGTCCATCCTCCCCTATACAAGCTGATTCTTAATATAAGAATATTTACCTTAAATTCTAATTTTGGCCTAAGAAGCAGAAATGTCCTATATATATATATATGAGTATCCTTCATGTACTAGTGAGGAGTGATGGGTCCGGCAATGCTCTGTGTGAGCGGCAATGCTCTGTGAGCGGCAATGCTCTGTGTGACCAGGGAGGGCGCTGTGAGCGGCAATGCTCTGTGTGACCAGCGAGGGCGCTGTGGGTCAGGATGTAGCACATTGTATCCTCCTCCATCATTGCCTCCCAGTCGCTCTCTCAGGAAGGTGCGGTGTGTGTCCTGGTGGGCAGGAGGCCGGATCTGTACAGCTGGAGCCTTAGAAGACGGAGACATCAGACATTGTCACGCTCCTCTCGCTCCTCTCGCTCCTTCTCGGGATCCGAGGTTCAGAAATCGCTAAAAAAAACTGCAAAAAGGGCAAAGAACGGGAGGAGGGGTGATGTAGAAAGCTGGGTGTCAGATGAAGTACTCCTTCTTGCACTCGCTGACTGTGTTCTGTAAGTCCATCTCGTTCCTGAAGGAGTAGTCCAGGCTGCCCGGGTAGTCCTTCTCCTTGGGGGGGCTTTTTCCATGAGTTTTTTTGTGTTGATAAAGAATTTTCGTCATTATGGCCACAATGCAAAAAATGATGAATATTGTTACGGCTATGACACCTGGGGAGAGAGAAGAGGAGAACAGGATGAGCAGAGGAGAACAGGAGAACAGGGTGAGCAGAGGAGAACCAGAGAACAGGGTGAGCAGAGGAGAACCAGAGAACAGGGTGAGCAGAGGAGAACCAGAGAACAGGGTGAGCAGAGGAGAACAGGAGAACAGGGTAAGCAGAGGAGAACCAGAGAACAGGGTGAGCAGAGGAGAACAGGGTGAGCAGAGGAGAACCAGAGAACAGGGTGAGCAGAGGAGAACAGGAGAACAGGGTGAGCAGAGGAGAACCAGAGAACAGGGTGAGCAGAGGAGAACAGGAGAACAGGGTAAGCAGAGGAGAACCAGAGAACAGGGTGAGCAGAGGAGAACAGGAGAACAGGATGAGCAGAGGAGAACAGGAGAACAGGGTGAGCAGAGGAGAACCAGAGAACAGGGTGAGCAGAGGAGAACCAGAGAACAGGGTGAGCAGAGGAGAACCGGAGAACAGGGTAAGCAGAGGAGAACCAGAGAACAGGGTGAGCAGAGGAGAACCAGAGAACAGGGTGAGCAGAGGAGAACCAGAGAACAGGGTGAGCAGAGGAGAACAGGGTGAGCAGAGGAGAACCAGAGAACAGGGTGAGCAGAGGAGAACAGGAGAACAGGGTGAGCAGAGGAGAACCGGAGAACAGGGTGAGCAGAGGAGAACAGGGTGAGCAGAGGAGAACCAGAGAACAGGGTGAGCAGAGGAGAACAGGAGAACAGGGTGAGCAGAGGAGAACAGGAGAACAGGGTGAGCAGAGGAGAACAGGAGAACAGGGTGAGCAGAGGAGAACCAGAGAACAGGGTGAGCAGAGGAGAACCAGAGAACAGGGTGAGCAGAGGAGAACAGGAGAACAGGGTGAGCAGAGGAGAACAGGAGAACAGGGTGAGCAGAGGAGAACCAGAGAACAGGGTGAGCAGAGGAGAACAGGAGAACAGGGTGAGCAGAGGAGAACCGGAGAACAGGGTGAGCAGAGGAGAACCAGAGAACAGGGTGAGCAGAGGAGAACAGGAGAACAGGGTGAGCAGAGGAGAACAGGGTGAGCAGAGGAGAACAGAACAGGGTGAGCAGAGGAGAACAGGGTGAGCAGAGGAGAACAGAACAGGGTGAGCAGAGGAGAACCAGAGAACAGGGTGAGCAGAGGAGAACCAGAGAACAGGGTGAGCAGAGGAGAACAGGAGAACAGGGTGAGCAGAGGAGAACCAGAGAACAGGGTGAGCAGAGGAGAACCAGAGAACAGGGTGAGCAGAGGAGAACCAGAGAACAGGGTGAGCAGAGGAGAACCAGAGAACAGGGTGAGCAGAGGAGAACCAGAGAACAGGGTGAGCAGAGGAGAACAGGGTGAGCAGAGGAGAACCAGAGAACAGGGTGAGCAGAGGAGAACCAGAGAACAGGGTGAGCAGAGGAGAACAGGAGAACAGGGTGAGCAGAGGAGAACAGGGTGAGCAGAGGAGAACAGGAGAACAGGGTGAGCAGAGGAGAACCAGAGAACAGGGTGAGCAGAGGAGAACCAGAGAACAGGGTGAGCAGAGGAGAACCAGAGAACAGGGTGAGCAGAGGAGAACAGGAGAACAGGGTGAGCAGAGGGGAACAGGGTGAGCAGAGGAGAACCAGAGAACAGGGTGAGCAGAGGAGAACCAGAGAACAGGGTGAGCAGAGGAGAACAGGAGAACAGGGTGAGCAGAGGAGAACAGGAGAACAGGGTGAGCAGAGGAGAACAGGAGAACAGGGTGAGCAGAGGAGAACAGGAGAACAGGGTGAGCAGAGGAGAACAGGAGAACAGGGTGAGCAGAGGAGAACAGGGTGAGCAGAGGAGAACAGGGTGAGCAGAGGAGAACCAGAAAACAGGGTGAGCAGAGGAGAACCAGAGAACAGGGTGAGCAGAGGAGAACCAGAGAACAGGGTGTGCAGAGGAGAACCAGAGAACAGGGTGAGCAGAGGAGAACAGGAGAACAGGGTGAGCAGAGGAGAACAGGGTGAGCAGAGGAGAACAGGAGAACAGGGTGAGCAGAGGAGAACCAGAGAACAGGGTGAGCAGAGGAGAACCAGAGAACAGGGTGAGCAGAGGAGAACCAGAGAACAGGGTGAGCAGAGGAGAACAGGAGAACAGGGTGAGCAGAGGGGAACAGGGTGAGCAGAGGAGAACAGGAGAACAGGGTGAGCAGAGGAGAACAGGAGAACAGGGTGAGCAGAGGAGAACAGGAGAACAGGGTGAGCAGAGGAGAACAGGAGAACAGGGTGAGCAGAGGAGAACAGGAGAACAGGGTGAGCAGAGGAGAACAGGGTGAGCAGAGGAGAACAGGGTGAGCAGAGGAGAACCAGAAAACAGGGTGAGCAGAGGAGAACCAGAGAACAGGGTGAGCAGAGGAGAACCAGAGAACAGGGTGAGCAGAGGAGAACCAGAGAACAGGGTGAGCAGAGGAGAACAGGAGAACAGGGTGAGCAGAGGAGAACCAGAGAACAGGGTGAGCAGAGGAGAACAGGAGAACAGGGTGAGCAGAGGAGAACAGGAGAACAGGGTGAGCAGAGGAGAACAGGGTGAGCAGAGGAGAACAGGAGAACAGGGTGAGCAGAGGAGAACCAGAGAACAGGGTGAGCAGAGGAGAACAGGGTGAGCAGAGGAGAACCAGAGAACAGGGTGAGCAGAGGAGAACCAGAGAACAGGGTGAGCAGAGGAGAACAGGGTGAGCAGAGGAGAACCAGAGAACAGGGTGAGCAGAGGAGAACAGGAGAACAGGGTGAGCAGAGGAGAACAGGAGAACAGGGTGAGGAGAGGAGAACAGGAGAACAGGGTGAGCAGAGGAGAACAGGAGAACAGGGTGAGCAGAGGAGAACAGGAGAACAGGGTGAGCAGAGGAGAACCAGAGAACAGGGTGAGCAGAGGAGAGGATGAGCATCGACCCCTCAAACACCAGAGAAATTTACTCTCTGTTACACACTACGTATACTGTATTTTATGAAATATTTTTGATATTTTTTGTTACAATACAGGTGTTATTGGCACATTATGTCAGATAGAAGATTGTAATACAAATATAAGACACCAATAAATACCCAAATATGTTACTTACACACTGAGGGCACAAGTATAAAGGGGGGGGGGGGGCTCTGAGATCTATATACTTTATGTTGCTATTGATTAATGATAGGAAATCCAAGGAGTCCATAGATTTATTATTTATGTCTGGTATTAGATTCCCAGTGGGAAAATTCCTCAGACCTAAATATCTGGTCTATATGTAAGAGAAGGGACGGCCACAGAAAGAGTTATCGGTCGCTGACAAATAAGATCAGTTACATGTATTACAAATCCTGTTCCACCAGGTCTGTATAACCGGGCGAGTCCACCAGATGTGCTCACATCTATGTATGCTGATATACAGCGCACACAGGTCGCTGCAGGAGAGGTTTTCTATGGGGATTTGCTGCTGCTCTGGACAGTTCCTGACATGGACAGAGGTGGCAGCAGAGAGCACTGTGTCAGACTGGAGAGAATACAACACTTCCTGCAGGACATACAGCAGCTGATAAGTTCTGGAAGACTGGAGAGAAAGTAAATTACACATCTGTATAACTTTCTCACACCAGTTAATTCTAAAACATTTCTTAGTGCAGGAATTTATTGTCTGGATGTTTCCCTTCACTGACAGGAAGCAGCTTTATAATGGTTAGAAGTGACCCCATAGATCTTATATAGCAGGTCAGTATGATTGTGGATCAGTGGCCGATACTGGCCGAGGCGTCACTGTCAGGTCACCTGTATATAGATGACACGGTGGCCTCACTACCTCCACTAGACTGAAAGGTTACGAGACCACGGCGGCCGGTGATAGATGACGTGTCAGGCCGGGCTACAGGATACACAAGCCCATCCCAACATGTCGCAGCAAGAACCAAGCCAATTATAGAGAAATATAACAGCGCTGACCGTATATAGCAGATCCAACACAAAGACACAATCCCGTCAGACAGCAACCGAGCAGACACTGCTTAACCCTTCACTGGTGTCCTAGGGGGGGGGGGGGATTAGCAGGCCTATCCAAGGGGTCACCTGCAATCCTATGTAACACCACAAATAACACAGCCATAATTCTCTGCAGTCCCATGTAACACCACAGATAACACAGCCATAATTCCCTGCAGTCCTATGTAACACCACAGATAACACAGCCATAATTCCCTGCAGTCCTATGTAACACCACAGATAACACAGCCATAATTCCCTGCAGTCCTATGTAACACCACAGGTAACACAGCGATCATTCCCTGCAGTCCCATGTAAAACCACAGATTACACAGTGATATGTCTGAGTACAGATAATGTAGTAGTCACCTGCAGTCCTATGTAGATGCAGATATTACATATATACTATATACTCCCCATGTATCAGTATATGGGGGGAGGGGTTATTACCTCCGATGACCGCCGGGCCGCTCCGGATCTCATTAGTCAGGGGTTCCCGGTCATCCGTCTTCCCAAAGGGATCTGGAGAAAAAGAGAGATAATAATTACAGACATAGGGGAGACCCCGCTACAGCGTTACTGATCACCTCCCACAATGCCCTACAGCATTACTGATCACCTCCCACAATGCCCTACAGCATTACTGATCACCTCCCACAATGCCCTACAGCATTACTGATCACCTCCCACAATGCCCTACAGCATTACTGATCACCTCCCACAATGCCCTGCAGCAGTACTGATCACCTCCCACAATGCCCTGCAGCAGCGTTACTGATCACCTCCCACAATGCCCTGCAGCAGCGTTACTGATCACCTCCCACAATGCCCTGCAGCAGCGTTACTGATCACCTCCCACAATGCCCTGCAGCATTTCTGATCACCTCCCACAATGCCCTGCAGCGTTACTGATCACCTCCCACAATGCCCGGCAGCAGCGTTACTGATCACCTCCCACAATGCCCTGCAGCAGTACTGATCACCTCCCACAATGCCCTGCAGCAGCGTTACTGATCACCTCCCACAATGCCCTGCAGCAGCGTTACTGATCACCTCCCACAATGCCCTGCAGCATTTCTGATCACCTCCCACAATGCCCTGCAGCGTTACTGATCACCTCCCACAATGCCCGGCAGCAGCGTTACTGATCACCTCCCACAATGCCCTGCAGCAGTACTGATCACCTCCCACAATGCCGTGCAGCAGTACTGACCACCTCCCACAATGCCCTGCAGCGTTACTGATCACCTCCCACAATGCCCTGCAGCGTTACTGATCACCTCCCACAATGCCCTGCAGCGTTACTGATCACCTCCCACAATGCCCTGCAGCAGTACTGATCACCTCCCACAATGCCCTGCAGCAGTACTGATCCCCTCCCACAATGCCCTGCAGCAGTACTGATCACCTCCCACAATGCCCTGCAGCAGAACTGATCACCTCCCACAATGCCCTGCAGTATTACTGATCACCTCCCACAATGCCCTGCAGCAGCGTTACTGATCACCTCCCACAATGCCCTGCAGCGTTACTGATCACCTCCCACAATGCCCTGCAGCGTTACTGATCACCTCCCACAATGCCCTGCAGCAGCGTTACTGATCACCTCCCACAATGCCCTGCAGCAGTACTGATCACCTCCCACAATGCCCTGCAGCGTTACTGATCACCTCCCACAATGCCCTGCAGCAGTACTGATGACCTCCCACAATGCCCTGCAGCGTTACTGATCACCTCCCACAATGCCCTGCAGCAGTACTGATCACCTCCCACAATGCCCTGCAGCAGTACTGATGACCTCCCACAATGCCCTGCAGCAGTACTGATCACCTCCCACAATGCCCTGCAGCAGTACTGATCACCTCCCACAATGCCCTGCAGCAGTACTGATGACCTCCCACAATGCCCTGCAGCAGTACTGATCACCTCCCACAATGCCCTGCAGCAGTACTGATCACCTCCCACAATGCCCTGCAGCGTTACTGATCACCTCCCACAATGCCCTGCAGCGTTACTGATCACCTCCCACAATGCCCTGCAGCAGTACTGATCACCTCCCACAATGCCCTGCAGCAGTACTGATCACCTCCCACAATGCCCTGCAGCGTTACTGATCACCTCCCACAATGCCCTGCAGCAGTACTGATCACCTCCCACAATGCCCTGCAGCAGTACTGATCACCTCCCACAATGCCCTGCAGCGTTACTGATCACCTCCCACAATGCCCTGCAGCAGTACTGATCACCTCCCACAATGCCCTGCAGCAGTACTGATCACCTCCCACAATGCCCTGCAGCGTTACTGATCACCTCCCACAATGCCCAGCAGCAGCGGCAGCCGCGTTCTCCCCTCCCCCAGGATCCTATAGATGTGATTATTGGGATATAAAAATAGAAGATCAGTACAGTCCGACACCAATGTTTCCTCACCACAGCGCCACTCGTAGCAATGGCCGGTGTCAGGTACTACAGCCCATCACCATTCACAGAGCGCAGACTAGGGGGGTTACATCACCGCAATAAGACCCTGTGACATCCTCCCCCCGTGTGAAACAGAACACATAGGGGGCGCACAGTACCTGCGGAGGAGTAGGGGGATACAGAACACACAGGGGCGCACAGTACCTGCGGAGGAGTAGGGGGATACAGAACACACAGGGGGCGCACAGTACCTGCGGAGGAGTAGGGGGATACAGAACACACAGGGGGCGCACAGTACCTACGGAGGAGTAGGGGGATACAGAACACACAGGGGCGCACAGTACCTACGGAGGAGTAGGGGGGATACAGAACACACAGGGGGCGCACAGTACCTGCGGAGGAGTAGGGGGATACAGAACACACAGGGGGCGCACAGTACCTGCAGAGGAGTAGGGGGATACAGAACACACAGGGGGCGCACAGTACCTGCGGAGGAGTAGGGGGATACAGAACACACAGGGGGCGCACAGTACCTACGGAGGAGTAGGGGGGATACAGAACACACAGGGGGCGCACAGTACCTGCGGAGGAGTAGGGGGATACAGAACACACAGGGGGCGCACAGTACCTACGGAGGAGTAGGGGGGATACAGAACACACAGGGGGCGCACAGTACCTGCGGAGGAGTAGGGGGATACAGAACACACAGGGGGCGCACAGTACCTGCAGAGGAGTAGGGGGATACAGAACACACAGGGGGCGCACAGTACCTACGGAGGAGTAGGGGGGATACAGAACACACAGGGGCGCACAGTACCTGCGGAGGAGTAGGGGGGATACAGAACACACAGGGGGCGCACAGTACCTGCGGAGGAGTAGGGGGATACAGAACACACAGGGGCGCACAGTACCTGCGGAGGAGTAGGGGGATACAGAGCACACAGGGAGCGCACAGTACCTACGGAGGAGTAGGGGGGATACAGAACACACAGGGGGCGCACAGTACCTGCGGAGGAGTAGGGGGATACAGAACACACAGGGGGCGCACAGTACCTGCGGAGGAGTAGGGGGATACAGAACACACAGGGGGCGCACAGTACCTGCAGAGGAGTAGGGGGATACAGAACACACAGGGGCGCACAGTACCTGCGGAGGAGTAGGGGGATACAGAACACACAGGGGGCGCACAGTACCTGCGGAGGAGTAGGGGGATACAGAACACACAGGGGGCGCACAGTACCTACGGAGGAGTAGGGGGATACAGAACACACAGGGGCGCACAGTACCTGCGGAGGAGTAGGTGGTGGTGATTGTACTCAGGTCGCTCTCAGTGATGGATCCGCAGTTACATTCGGTCAGAGAACCAGTGACTGTGACCGGGGCCAGGCTGGGGTGTCGGAGCGCCGCTTTAAGGGGAGCCACTTGGTTGTACTGGACAGATGACAGACAGCCGACAAAGCCGATGGAGTTCATGGTGGAGACTTCGGGATCCAGCTCCAGGTTATCTGTAGATATAAGAAGATGGAAGAGACGGTTATTGTAACAATGGCGCCTTCTGCATCTGCTATATCACAGAATCCCTCCCGTAATACTGACTCCACTCACAGAATATTAGCTGCACTGACACACATCAGATCATAAGAAACAGCAAGAAATTACAGAGGAAGGGGAAGAAGAGAAAGAAGAGGAAGAAGAGAAAGCAGAGGTAAAGGAAGAGGAGAAAGTAAAAAGAGGAAAGGGAAGATGAAGAAGAGGAAAAGGAAGAACAAGAATAGGAATGAGAAGAGGAAGAGGAGAAATAAGAGGAAGAAGAAAAAGAAGAGGAAGAGGAAGAAGAGAAAAAAAAAGGAAAATGAAGAAGAGAAAAAGAGGAAAAAGGATAGAGTAAAGGGAGGAGGAAGAAGAGAAAAAGAGGAAAAGGAAGAAGAGGAAGATATCCCCAGGGGCCCAAAGAACAACAGAGATGTCACCAGAATTACTACTGCTAATTACTCTTTTCTATAATCTAACCCTAGCCTTACACTATAAACCACAGTATCTAACCCTAACCTAACCTTACAAACTTATCTAACCCGAGCCTAACCCTACAACCACATCTAGCCCCTGCCTAACCCTAGAAACAAATCTAACCCGAGCCTAACCCTAGAAAAAAATTTAACCCTAGCCTAACCCTAGAAACAAATCTAACCCTAACCTAACCCTACAAACTAATCTAACCCGAGCCTAACCTTAGAAACAAATCTAACCCTAACCTAACCCTACAAACTAATCTAACCCGAGCCTAACCCTAGAAACAAATCTAACCCTAGCCTAACCCTACAAACTAATCTGACCCTACTCTAACCCTACAATGTAATATAAACCTAGCCTAACCCTACAAAGTCATCTAAAGTTAGCCTAACCCTACTAATTCATAAGAAAGTTTCCAGTACTTATCAGCTGCTGTATGTCCTACAGGAAGTGGTGTATTCTTTCCAGTCTGACACAGTGCTCTCTGCTGCCACCTCTGTCCATGTCAGGAACTGTCCAGAGCAGGAGAGGTTTTCTATGGGGATTTGCTGCTGCTCTGAACAGTTCCTGACATGGACAGAGGTGGCAGCAGAGAGCACTGTGTCAGACTGGAGAGATAACACCACTCCCCGCAGGACATACAGCAGCTGATAAGTACTGGAGGACTATAAGTAGAAGTACATTACAAATCTATTTAACTCTCTGAGACCAATTTATCTGAAAGAAAAAAACACATTTAGCTGGAGTTCCTCTTTAATGCTAAAAACTGATCTAACCCTAATCTACTACTACGTATCCTATCTGTAATTTACGGTTACACCTACTAACAGTAAGTATGCTTGGATACAGTTGGATACATAAGCTCTCTAGGAGCATCATGCACTGTCAGGGTCTGATGGGAGTTGTAGTTGTGGAGAGCGGTGGCTGGGGAGCCCCTCTCCTGCCGGGGGCTGCTGACAGGTACAATCATTACAGCCTCACCCACTTTCCACCTCATCCTATATTCATCTATAAGCTTAAGGCACAAATCTCACAATTATATCATCTCCTAATTACATTCTATTTATATCATACTTACATCTCATCATACAGATCCCTCTACTAAGTACTTGTTATTGCTTTTCTAGTAACCTCTTCTATCTCGGAAAATCTTAAAGGCTCCATGTATGCTGCTTGTATATAGGGAGCGGTATTATAGTAGTATATTCCTGTATATAGGAGCAGTATTATAGTAGTTATATTCCTGTATATAGGAGCAGTATTATAGTAGTTATATTCCTGTATATAGGGGGCAGTATTATAGTAGTTATATTCCTGTATATAGGAGCAGTATTATAGTAGTTATATTCCTGTATATAGGAGCGGTATTATAGTAGTATATTCCTGTATATAGGAGCAGTATTATAGTAGTTATATTCCTGTATATAGGAGCAGTATTATAGTAGTTATATTCCTGTATATAGGGGGCAGTATTATAGTAGTATATTCCTGTATATAGGAGCAGTATTATAGTAGTATATTCCTGTATATAGGAGCAGTATTATAGTAGTTATATTCCTGTATATAGGGGGCAGTATTATAGTAGTTATATTCCTGTATATAGGAGCAGTATTATAGTAGTTATATTCCTGTATATAGGGAGCGGTATTATAGTAGTTATATTCCTGTATATAGTAGCAGTATTATAGTAGTTATATCCCTGTATATAGGAGCAGTATTATAGTAGTATATTCCTGTATATAGGAGCAGTATTATAGTAGTTATATTCCTGTATATAGGAGCAGTATTATAGTGGTTATATTCTTGTATATAGGGGGCAGTATTATAGTAGTTATATTCCTGTATATAGGAGCAGTATTATAGTAGTTATATTCCTGTATATAGGAGCAGTATTATAGTAGTTATTCCCCTGTATATAGGAGCAGTATTATAGTAGTTATATTCCTGTATATAGGAGCAGTATTATAGTAGTTATATTACTGTATATAGGGGGCAGTATTATAGTAGTTATATTCCTGTATATAGGGGACAGTATTATAGTAGTTATATTCTTGTATATAGGAGCAGTATTATAGTAGTTATATTCCTGTATATAGGGTACAGTATTATAGTAGTTATATTCCTTTATATAGTGGGCAGTATTATATAAAATTATGCAGGAGAATAGATTCAGTTTAATTTACAGAAGTAACAAGCACATTTGGATCAGCTTTTGTCTTTGGAGGAATTAATCAGCTGATACCTCAGTAACACATTAATTCTCTCATCTGATCTCTGTGATTGACAAACGTAACCAATTTATCAATGACTCACCTAAAACCTTCCCCAGCGTCAGAGACTTGATGGCTTTGAAATAGATGTCTGACGAGAAATTCTCCTTCCTCTTAATTGTCTTGTCAATCTAAAATCCCAAAGAGCATCTTAGTATTGAAGAATAACCTCAGGCTTGTGACCACATTAGATATTGCTTATAAATGAGCACTACTGCAGATTGTTCTGCTTCCTGGTGTGTCTCCATGGTTACAGACTACAAACAATCCCTGTGTTGTCTGATTCTGCAGTCATAAGGATTATTATGTATTTTTTTGCTGATACTGCCAGGGCCTTCCTTGTATCCTTTAGCTATGGAGACACATCATTCTGCTTAGGAGCTGTATACACTATATGAGCCAAGCAGCCAAGCTGCAAAGTTGTTTATATTAAGTATTAGGCTGGGTTCACAATGTGTTTTTGCAATCTGTTTTTTTTTTTTTTTTTTTTTTTTGCATGCATGCATGCATGCATGAATGCATTTGTGTACATCTGTTTCCATCAATTTTTCCATTGACTTCCATTATAAAAAAACGGATCAAAAATTTTTAAATTCAAAAACATTTTCAAAGAAAAGAAAAACAGATGCATTTTGATTAATTTTTTTAATCTGTTTTTTCTTTTCTATAAAGGAGATTTATGGAAAATGGGTGGAAACGGATGCACACAAATGTATCCGTCTTTTCATCCGTTTTTTTATCATTTTTGCGTAAATCAGATGAAAAAAAAACCGGATTGCAAAAACGCAGTGTGAACCCAGCCTTATAATATGACAACAGAAAAATTGGTTGTAAATCTCCTAACAGCGGCTGTGTCCCACGTCCATAAATGTCAGTAACGTGCGAGGGGACGGCGATCCGACATCAGACCCATTTTACCCTCTTTGTGTTGTGCGCTTTAATAAATAGGAGGTTACTGGATGTTTTATTTCCTCCTTCCATCATATGGACTGCGCCGTACATTTCCCAGTGCTGTAATTTACGCCTATAACTGTCTATCGGAAATGTCACTTTCGGTGTGCTTGGATTTCATAATTATTGGGTTAGGAGCGGCGATAACATGGCAGGACGGGGAACGCCGTGCAGATTAACAAAGGAAACACGCAAGGTGTCCGAGGAATAGTCGCCGCCTGTTTTATTACCACTCTTTACAGGCTGAGAAGGTCAAATAATTTGCTGTTCTTTCTAAGCGACGACTGGATGGTGCGGCTAATGTTCTGCATACGCGGAGTATAAATCCCTGTAATGTGATACAGACGTGTGCGGAGCGCCCCCATACCTGGATGCTTATCTCCCGTCCGTCTCTGCTGATCTTCACATGGTGGAGTCGCCGATTGTCCAACCTCTCAGAGTCTAATGTGAAGACGTAAGATCTTCCCTTCCCAACCTTGTATCTGACCTGCAGACTGCCTGGAAGACAGAAGAAAAAGAGAAGGATGAGAAAACCTGCAGACATCCCTGTATTCTGCCCCATCAATAACACCTGCCCCATCTATAAACCCTGCCCCATCTATAACCCCTGCCCCATCAATAACACCTGCCCCATCAATAACCCCTGCCCCATCAATAACCCCTGCCCCATCTATAACCCCTACCCCATCAATAACCCCCCCATAACTAACCCCTGCCCCATCTATAACCCCTGCCCCATCTATAACCCCTGCCCCATCAATAACCCCTGCCCCATCTATAACCCCTGCCCCATCAATAACCCCCCCATAACTAACCCCGCCCCATCAATAACCCCTGCCCCATCTATAACCCCTGCCCCATCTATAACCCCTGCCCCATCAATAACCCCTGCCCCATCTATAACCCCTGCCCCATCAATAACCCCCCCATCAATAACCCCGCCCCATCAATAACCCCCCCATCAATAACCCCCCCATCACTAACCCCTGCCCCATCAATAACCCCCCATCACTAACTCCGCCCCATCAATAACCCCCGCCGTATCAATAACCCCTGCCCCATCAATAACCCCCCCATCAATAACCCCTGCCCCATCAATAACCCCCCCATCACTAACCCCGCCCCATCACCAACCCCCCCATCACTAACCCCTGCCCCATCACTAACCCCTGCCCCATCAATTACCCCTGCCCCATCTATAACCCCGCGGTATCAATAACCCCTGCCCCATCACTAACCCCGCCCCATCAATAACCCCTGCCCCATCAATAACCCCTGCCCCATCAATAACCCCTGCCCCATCAATAACCCCCCCATCACTAACCCCTGCCCCATCAATAACCCCTGCCCCATCAATAACCCCTGCCCCATCTATAACCCCTGCCCCATCACTAACCCCTGCCCCATCACTAACCCCTGCCCCATCACTAACCCCTGCCCCATCTATAACCCCTGCCCCATCAATAACCCCCCATCACTAACCCCTGCCCCGTCAATAACCCCCGCGGTATCAATAACCCCTGCCCCATCACTAACCCCTGCCCCATCAATTACCCCTGCCCCATCACTAACCCCTGCCCCATCTATAACCCCTGCCCCATCTATAACCCCTGCCCCATCACTAACCCCTGCCCCATCTATAAACCCGCCCCATCACTAACCCCTGCCCCATCTATAACCGCGCCCCATCACTAACCCCTGCCCCATCTATAACCCCTGCCCCATCACTAACCCCTGCCCCATCTATAACCCCGCCCCATCACTAACCCCTGCCCCATCTATAACCGCGCCCCATCATTAACCCCTGCCCCATCTATAACCCCTGCCCCATCACTAACCCCACCCCATCTATAACCCCTGCCCCATCACTAACCCCTGCCCCATCTATAACCCCGCCCCATCACTAACCCCCCCATCTATAACCCCTGCCCCTTCACTAACCCCCCATCTATAACCCCTGCCCCATCACTAACCCCTGCCCCATCTATAACCCCTGCCCCATCACTAACCCCTGCCCCATCAATAACCCCTGCCCCATCAATAACCCCTGCCCCATCACTAACCCCGCAACATCAATAACCCCTGCCCCATCTATAACCCCTGCCCCATCACTAACCCCTGCCCCATCAATAACCCCTGCCCCATCACTAACCCCTGCCCCATCTATAACCCCTGCCCCATCAATAACCCCCCCATCACTAACCCCTGCCCCATCTATAACCCCTGCCCCATCAATAACCCCCCCATCACTAACCCCTGCCCCATCTATAACCCCCGCCCCAGACGATATACAGAGCCTTGTCCTGGTCACACATCAGAACACTGCTCTCCTTAGCTGCTGCTGGCAGAGACCGCTCCATTCACTATGTAACTCCCACAAAATCTATAAGGGAATAGTGAGTGCAGCTGTGGAGTATAATACAGGATGTAACTCAGGATCAGTAATGTAATGTATGCACACAGTGACCCCACCAGCAGAATAGTGAGTGCAGCTCTGGAGTATAATACAGGATGTAACTCAGGATCAGTAATGTAATGTATGTACACAGTGACCCCACCAGCAGAATAGTGAGTGCAGCTCTGGGGTATAATACAGGATGTAACTCAGGATCAGTAATGTAATGTATGTACACAGTGACCCCACCAGCAGAATAGTGAG
Source organism: Dendropsophus ebraccatus (assembly GCF_027789765.1). Lineage (NCBI taxonomy): Eukaryota > Metazoa > Chordata > Amphibia > Anura > Hylidae > Dendropsophus > Dendropsophus ebraccatus. The sequence continues at coordinate 5,508,567 of NC_091462.1, forward strand.
TGCAGCTCTGGAGTAGACTGGTGGATTGGAGGGTGTGGTCACCAGGTGTTTCTGTGTATGTGTTTGAGCTCCTGATACCTCCAGACTTCCAGCAAGAGAGAGGCTGAATTTCCATCTGCCTTTCCCAGGAGGGTGGCAGTCTCCTGGGCAGGGCTTTCAGCATGGAGCCCCAGAAGTCCCGGGCTTCCACTTCCCGAACCAGGCCAGCGGGGGGTGGACAGAAAAAGCTACCGGCCAGCGCTCCTCCAAGCGGTGTGAGGAGATCCAGCAGGGTCCACAGTGATGTGTCCCCAGCTCCCCCAGTGATGGCAGAGAGCCGCAAGGCTCAAAGTGGGAAAAAGGCCACAAGCAAGGCAGGAGGCAAGATGGCTCCAGCAGCATCCAGGAGCCAGCCAGCTGAGCTGTGGGGTGAGCGAGGACCCAAGGAGTCGGCAGCTACATACTGTTCAAGGATTACAGCTAAATTTGCGGATTATGAGCGCCTTGGGAAGCAACTCAAGGTTCTACGTGAAGACCTGAAATTTGCCAAGTTCCAGGCTGATACGGCCTCCAAGAAGAAGCCAGAGATCTCAGCCAAGGTAAAAACTCTAACATCTGAAATAGCAGCGATTGAGTTGGAGAGAATGGCTATCCTGGAGGGGAGTGATCTCTTCCAGGAGAAACTGCTGAACGATGATCGCTTTGCTAAAATGAAATCCCCTACTGAGAGCAGAGCAAAAGATGGGGGTGATAGTTCTGCGGATGGGGAGAGTTGTAGTGATGAAGAGGAGTTGGAGGCTATGGAGGCTGTGGAGGCTAAAGAAGTGGTGGAGAGTGTTAGAGGAGTGTGCGGTGATGTTAGATCCCCCAGATGTCACCCAAAGTGCACCCCAAAATGCCCAAACCACCCAGGAAAGTGACATTATACAAGCAGCACAAGTAGCACTACCAGTGACTGATGATGATGATTATGATGATGGTGGTGATGGTTATGGTGGTGGACTGTTAAAGGCCATAGAGATGCAGGAATCCCCTGTGAGGATGCAGCATTTTACCTTTGGTGATGACCTTGGAGAGGATGTTCCTGTGAAAGAGAAATAGGGGAAGCTCCAAAAGAAGAAAGAAGAGCAAGTAAGCTATGTCTTTACTTCATTCCAGCAGTCTGGGTCGGCTGAAAGGTCAGTCCAAGCTGCTACCCCCTCAGTACTGCCAGTCCCCATTTCTGATGTGGAACGGGGCCAGCGAGGAGGGGAGAGTGTACGGGACAAGATGGCGGCGAATACCACTGCTGCTTGTGTCAGTAGCGGGAGTGGTGTCAGTAAGGAAGGACAGGGGCCAGACAGTGTGAGCGTGAGTCCATCAGGTGCCTGCACTGCAGGGCGCTCCCCTGTGGACGGGGGGAGTGTCCGGGTGCAGAGTGGAGGTGACGCGGGGTCGCTTCCAGTCTCGGGTCTGTCACTGCCGGAGGCTGCGTCACACCTTGCTCGCCCTGCTGGGCTTGGTGATGTGGCTTCCGGTGGTAGAGCAAGACGTCTTCTATGCCAGGAAACACCGGCACAAATGAAGGGATCCAGCCATGTGGACAGTATAACAGATATGAGAACTGATGTTGGTGATGCTATTAATACTGTAATGATGGAGGCCATATGCGCAATAGAAGCTGAGGTTGAGGGCAATGCAAAAAGTAGGGTGGATTCATCGCAGGCTCCTAAAGGTCTAGCTGCGCCAAAACATTCACCTGTGCCCAATGATACCAATGATGCTGGCGCTAGGGTAAAAAGGTCACATGTGATAAAACCTGCATTGTTGAAATTTGGTATAGGCCAGTCCAGCTGAGAAGGGGTTAATGTTGTTCAGTCTGTACAACCTGTTGAGATACCTGCTAACACTAATAAAAATGATGGTATTTGTAATTTTGAGCAAAGGGCGGGTGGTGGTCCGGCTGCCCCCCCAGTGGTGGCTGCTCCGCCTAGGAGCTATGCTAGCATTGCTGCTGGGGGACCAGGGCGATCCTCATCTCCAGCTGACTCAGGGGTTGGTGACTTGCAACGACGCCTCCTGGAGGCATTACGGAAGGGTGACAGGTCAATCCAGGTAGAGGGGAGGGAGGTCGACTTGTCTTTCTGGATAGAGAGACATGGTCTGGGAGCCTTCCGAGAGAACAATGGGGAGGTGGTCTGGTCCCTTCCGACACCCGGGCAGGACAATGGTCGTAGGAATGTGGTCCGTCTGATATGGAGAGGCAGTGATGCGTGCCCATCGCGGGCAAAAGTTGTGGAGCTTCTCTTTCAGATGGATTTCAGGGCAAGCGACATCTATGCCCTGATCCACCCCTACGGCCTGTCTGAGTTTGACATCAGTTTCATACGGCCAGAGGGTCTAGAACTCTTCTGGTCAAATTATGAGCTGGTGAAAGACGCGCCTGGCTGGCGGGGTTTTACCGTGAAGGCGATATCCCGTCAGAGTGCGGTCAAGAAAGTGACAGTTCTAACCCGTAACGAATCGCTTTCTTGCTATGATATCATGACCTGGCTTGGTCGCTTTGGGGATGTGATAGACATGCCCAAAAAGAATTTTGATGAACATGGTATCTGGTCTGGGGCCTGGACGTTTTCTGTCAAACTAAGATGTACAGGTAATACGGTTGCCCACATACCATCTGCTGCCTTCCTTGGACGCGATCGCATCCAGATCTTTTACCAGGGACAGCCTAAGGTTTGCAACAGGTGCGGTGACCCCACACATTTTCGTGCAAATTGCACCAAACAGGTGTGTGCACTGTGTGGGGGGACAGATCATCTAGCCGCATCCTGTGGGCGGATTAGGTGTCACCTGTGTGGTGACCTTGGTCACCCATTCAGCCGTTGTCCCCGCTCCTTTGCCAATGCAGCGGCCGCTCCAGCTAGGGAGAGCCATAAGGTTGCCTTGGCTGGGGAGGGTACAAGCAGAGGTGAAGGGGCAACAGGGCCAGTGAGGAAAGAAAAGAACAAAGGAAAGAGCCCCTCCAAGCTTAGGCGGGAGTAGAAACGCCAAAGGAGTAGGGAACTGGAGGATTCCCAGGTGGCAGGAATAGCACCTGGTCCTACTCCTGAGGCAGGCTCTGATGTGGCTGAGGCCCTGGGGGAGGATGAGTTGAATGAAGAGGTTGTGAGGCTTCGTAGAGAGGAAGGCAAAGTAGCCACTTCTTCAGAATCTTCCCAATATGAAAGTTTTGGTGAGGAAGAAGAAAGGTGGCAAGATAAAAAATGTAGAAAAGGCAACCGGAGAAGAAGGAGTGGGAGGGTGAAGTCCTGCTCTTCTCGAGTTGGGGGCCAGGTACCAAAAGGAAGCCCGACCAACCCCCCTCTGGTTGACCTGTCAAATCGATACCAATCCCTTGAAAACATCTCTCCCTCCTCTTCAGAGAGGGAGACCGAGGGTGAAGTATCACGGGCAAAGAAGCCTCCAGGGGGCACCGAGCCTCGTCCTGCTGAACCATGTACTTCAGGGGGTGGGGCAAACCTGGAGTCAGGTGGAGATGAGTGTGATATGGATTTGTCTACTTCTAAAAAAAGGTGTAAAGAAAGTAAGTCTTTCTCTTCAGAACATGAGGAAGGGAAGAAAAAGAAAGAAAAAGTAAAATGTTAAGTTGGCCATCTAACTCGATCACCCATGATGGCGGCACTCACCCCATTGACGCTGGCATCCATTAACTGTGCCAGCATTAAGTCTGATACGGCTAGATTCGCAGCCTTTGATTTTCTCGGTCGTATTAACGCCGACATTTTGTTTTTGCAGGAGACCAGGTTGACAGATCTAGCCTCTCTAATAAAAGCCAAGAGAGAGTGGAGGCATGGGCCTTCACACTGGTCTCTTGCGGCTGAGCCGTATAGTGGGGTGGCGGTCCTTTTTACCGCTCCTGTAGAATGCAGACGGGTTATCGAGTTGGAAATGGGGAGGTGCCTGATCTTGGATGTCCTTATGAAGGGGCAAGAGCTCCGGCTCATTAACATCTATGCCCCACAAACTAAGTGGGACCGTAAAAGCCTCTTCATAAGGATTAAGCCCTTTCTTTTTACGAGTCGGCAGGTGGTCTTTGGTGGAGACTTCAATACTATTACGAGGTCTCAGGACAGGAGAGGCGCCAAAGACAAGCTGGCTTATGATAGTATGGCACTGATTAGCATAGTTAGGGAAGCTCGCCTAGAGGATGCCCACATCCGGACCCCCTCGGGCCACGTGGGTTTCACCTATCATCGAGGTAGCTGCAGGTCTAGATTGGACAGGTTTTATTTAAAGGAGGAAGCCGTCTCTTCCGCAGTGTCCGTGGTTGAGGGGGAGTTCTCCGACCACTGTCTAATTTTGTTTTCCCTGAATGTTTCAGACACCCCCCGGATGGGTAGAGGCTACTGGAGGCTGAATTCGTCCCTCCTGGAAGAAGCAGAGGTAAGACAATCCTTTGAGGATTTTCTTCAGAGTCAGGTACCTCTACTGGGCCTATGTAGTAGTAAGTCAGAGTGGTGGGAGATATTCAAGAAGCGGGTTGCGAGCCTCAGGTCCCTGAATAGGTATCGTGTGTATCAGGGCCTGAGGAGGAAACTCGAGCATCTCGTCTCGACTGGAGGTAGTAGAGAGGAGATCTCCAGAGTGAAAGCCTTGCTCATGAGGTGTCAGTATGATAGGCACACATCTTTAGTTTTTGAGAGGGATTTCGGGAGGTACCGCTCGCCCGACCCCTACAGAAACTGTAAGATGTCAGTAAGTAGTAAGATTGTCACTGGACTGGTTGATAGTACGGGATCTCTGAACTGGTCCAGATCAGGGATCCTGGACGTCGTCAGATCCTTTTACTCACACCTCTTGGGGAGGAAGGATCTAGATCGGGATGTGATGTCGGGTTTCCTGGCTGACGCCATTCCTGAACCAGGGGTAGACCCCTCTCTTGATGTTTTGGCAGAAGAGATCAGGGAAGAGGAAGTTAGACTGGCGATTGAAGGGCTTGCCCTGAAGAAGTCGCCAGGTCCAGATGGCTTAACATCTGAGTGGTATAAGACCTTCAGGGACCTCTTGGTTCCCCTCTTGGCCGAGGTCTTCAATGAGTGTCTTTCCTCGGGCACTCTGCCGAGGTCAATGAGGAGGTCAGCCCTGATTCTTTTGTCAAAGGGTAAAGATTCGAGCCGTATTGAGAATTGGAGGCCCATAGCTCTTCTCAATGCGGACAGGAAGATTCTGTCCAAGATACTGTTTAATCGGCTGGTGAAGTTAGCACCCCGGCTCCTTTCGAGGGCTCAGCACTGCTCTGTTCCAGGCCGAAGCACCTTAAGTGCTGTCCTTAGTGTCAGGGAGGCAGTGGAGCAGAGTAGTGCGGGTCTTTGGAAGGGGTACTTGCTGTCCCTGGATCAGGCCAAAGCATTTGATCGGGTGAACCATGAGTACCTCTGGTCCGTCCTTCTGAGATATGGCCTACCAGATACTTTTGTCAATTGGCTTAAGATCTTGTATGCAGGGGCAGAGAGTTTCCCGCTGGTGAACGGTTGGTCTGGCCGCTCTTTTGAGGTTGGGTCTGGTGTTCGCCAGGGCTGTCCTTTGAGCCCACTGTTGTATGTGTTCGCGATCGACCCTTTCCTTAGGAGGGTTGGTTGTGGACCATTGGCAGGGGTCGGGATGAGCCTGGAGGAGCCAGAAGCCACCCTGAGAGTGGTAGCGTACGCTGATGATGTCACTATTTTTGTGTCCTCGAGAGGGGAGGTCGATGTGGTGATGTCTGAAGTGGAGCGCTACTCAGAGGCATCTGGGTCCAGCATCAACCCGGATAAGTGTGAGAGTCTCTGGCTGGGAGGGGGAGATCCTGAGTTTGATCTCCCGGACACCCTTCCAGGGCCCCAAGACTCGGCAAAAATCCTAGGCATTACTTTCGGCCAGGGTGATTACCCCACTAAAAACTGGGATGGTAGGCTCCAGAATGCCGCTCAGAAGGTGGACCAGTGGAAGGGTTGGTCTTTGACCCTCAGGGAAAGGGTATAGCTGATCAAATCGTACCTGCTCCCTTTGTTCATCTACCTGGGCAGTGTATGTATCTTGCCAGAGGCTTCCTATACTAGGATCTACAGCCTGTTCTTCCAGCTGTTATGGGGGAATAGGCTGAACTTGGTCAAGAGAGAGGTTACCTACCGCACGAGGAGACTTGGGGGTTTGTCTATGGTGAACCCTGTGGTGTTCTTAGTGAACACCTTCTTGAAAGCTAACATCGCAAACCTCTGGAAAGAGAGGGCTCCTCCGTGGGTACTCTCCTGCAGGGAATGGTTTTGGCCTTTCTTCCAGGAATGGGAGACAGGAGGGCGAGTGAAGGACCTTCGTACGCCCCATGGATATCTTCCGGCTTACGCTACCCCGACTCTGAAGATGATATGCCGATGGAGTCTGGGAATGTGGGAGATCAGGACTCAGTCGAGGAAATTCCTTTACCAAAGGGTTCTGTTGACCCATTTCCAGAAGCCCTTGGCACTCAGGGATTGCCCAGGCCAGGATCTAGAGGTTGGGCTTAGTCTTTTAAACTCGAAACGGATCCCTCAGAAGTTTTGGGACTTGGCCTGGCGCTGTTTCCATGGGAAGCTATATGTAAGGGACAACTTGAAGTGCAGAAGCTCCGATGATCGGGGGTGTCCCCGAGAGGAGTGTGGGAATACGCTGGAAAGCATGGATCATTTCCTGCTTCATTGTCCCTTCAATATAGGGGTTTACACCAGGGTGGGCGCCTCCATAGGTTGGAGTCAGTTGGTCAGTCTCACCTATCCGGAGTGGGCTTATGGGGCATTCAGGAACCTGGGTTGCCGAGATCGCTGCACCTTATTTCTAGTCAGCTTAGTGGTTAGGTACCACACGTGGAACGCACGGTGTCTAGTATCTACACAGCGTAGAGTCCTCTCCGAGGTGGAGGTCTGTAGGAACATCACTGGTGACCTTGGGAAGATCAGGTCTTTGGAGTATGGCAGGTTGGGTACAAGTAGGGCTTCTCTCCTGTGGAGAGGTTTTTCTTTCGCTGTGCCCTAGGTACTGAGCCCACTGGGTGAGGGACCATAATTCTGGTTAGGGACAGTGTAGATAGGGACAGCAGTAGGGAGAGTGTGAGGGTTAGATTAATATTTAGGGATAGTATTAGGGAGAGGGTAGGGAGAATAGTAAGGGATAGGTTTTAAATTATTATGGTACCTGGTCTGCCATCCTCCGATCCCGGTGGGGCTGTGCATGACACGTTAGCTTTTTGTTTTGGTTTTCTATCAGTTTATAAATTGTAAAGGGCTTACAGGCTACCGAACTTGGGTCATATTGTTATGTGTTGTGTTACACTATATGTTTAGGTAGTTTGGTGGAAAATGTGATACATTCTGGGGTATAGAATAGGTTGGGTGGGTGATGGGGGTTTGGAACGTGTGTTTTCCTGGCGTGAGCCGATGGAGCCGGAGCTATATCCGGACTAACTCTGCGGACTCCAAGAACTTGAGGCTCATGCACAGGACGGTTACTTGATGGTTCTGACATGGGTCAATGAGGGACAGGAGTGAACTTACGGACCTAGACTTATGTCTAGATTTGGGGTGACGGTGATGGGGCGTATAGGTAGTGTGATAGACAGGCTAATATTTCACATGGTTATTACATTGTTATTATTATTTGCATCAATTTTGCTTTGCTTTCTCTTTGATTCTAAGATATAAGGCAGCCGGACCTGTTGTTCTTCAGTTGATTTGGGAGGTTTTTATCTCTTATTATTTCTATTAATGATGATGACGAAGGTACTGATGTTTTTTTTTTTTATGCTATCTTGTTTTCTTAGGTTAGTTTTAGTTAGGTGATTAGATTTATATCTGAAGTTATCTAGTGTGTGTGTGTATGGGGTTGAGGGGCTGTGTGTTTGGTGGTGGTGTGGGGGGGGTTTCAGGGGTGAAACACGTTGGTGTGCATGTGTGTGTAGGAGGGTTGTTGGTGGGATTAGGGGTGAGCAGGCTAAGGTATATGTGTTATTTTTATTTGGTTATATCCCAGCTGGGACAACTTTAAGTTCAGCTTTATCATCGTATATATGGCATTTGGCCCTATGTGGCCTTTATTATGTGTGCTATGAAGTGTTTGTTTTTGTTTTGCTTGTGTTTTTTTTTTTTTTTTTTTTCCTCCTCCAGGGAAAAGGGGAAAAATAGCTATTTTAGCTATTTTAAACATAAAGCTGGACTGGCCACGTGAGGCAGGTGTATGCGATTATATTGTTGTTTGTTTCACAATTTTGAAACATTGGATGTTTTTTTTCATGACAAGACAAGTTTATTATTGTATTTGTTTTGGTTATGGCTGGATATGCCTGATTTTGGTTTATGTATTTGTAAATTTTTCTATTTTTCTAATAAAAGAACTACAGGATGTAACTCAGAATCAGTAATGTAATGTATGTACATAGTGACCCCACCAGCAGAATAGTGAGTGCAGCTCTGGAGTATAATACAGGATGTAACTCAGGATCAGTAATGTAATGTATGTACACAGTGACCCCACCAGCAGAATAGTGAGTGCAGCTCTGGAGTATAATACAGGATGTAACTCAGAATCAGTAATGTAATGTATGTACATAGTGACCCCACCAGCAGAATAGTGAGTGCAGCTCTGGAGTATAATACAGGATGAAATGCAGTTGTTCTGTTGCTGTATTATGGGAGCTCATATAACATATACTTAGATCTAACCTGTACTGTCAGACATTGTTCTTCCTTGGATTTCTGGGACCGGACACAGCTCCTATTATCAGCCATTTCTGTCCCCCGGCCTCTCACTATTATGTCTCCCCACCAACTAGTCACAGTGGGAGAATCCTCCCCTCCACCTTTATACGGGACTGAAGTGCGTGGTGTCCAGCAGTGAGGGGATTATCACAGCCGCGGCCGCACACCTGCCCCTCTCCTGCCTATTGCTAAAGGCCAATACAGGTCACACATGAAAGGTGTATAATGAGGATCATGGAGTCTGTGCGCCGGCAGATCAGAGACGCTGTCCGTTCCTCTCTCATCCCGTCCCCGCACATCCTGACAATCCCATCACCCCCGGCTTTTCTGCATTACCTGACGGAGCAGAGTTAATGGAAATTTAAAGTTTTTGTTAAAATCTCCCACAGAATTTATCATTTTTTTATTTACTAATCTCCATGTTTGTTTTTTTTCCGTTCACGTGACGGCGGCGTCTTCGGAGGGAGAAATTAAAACCGGCAAAAATCTTCTATATCCCGAGATATATTGCAAATTGAATTTTTGAGTGCGGTATACATTTACAGGAACAAATCTTGTTTTCAATTATTTTGCTCAATAATTACATGTCTGGCGGGTGATTTACGCTCTCCTGCGATTCCCGTGCCTGGAGATTCATCATTTAGGATCATAGGAAAGCCATAACGTAATTACCCGCTTACCCGATTGCTGCGCCATGCGCTCCCGTCCTCGTTCTTCTACAATTAAATCAAGGCTTGTCTCGTTCGCCGCCGCTGCCGCCCGTACAGGTGCTTCCAAAAACTATGAAGGAAATGATGTTTTTTGTTTGTATTTTGTGAGTTTTAGTGGTTTTTAATTAATTTAGATGGGAGACGTTTGTATTTACCGCCTAGATGAGGTTTTTCCGCCACGTTGGGATCTAATTATGTTTTACTGTTCATGGGAGATTTGTTAAGTCGTAAATTACTTTGTCGGATTTTCTGTTCCGTTTCGGTTGGTTTCATATTTATTTTCTCTATTCTGGTGGCCTCGCGTGCGCGGCAGGAGTCTATGGGCCCGTGCTCTATATGGCGGGAATCACTGTGATGTACTGTATATCAGGGGGGACGCTAGAAGGCGGCATAATCAACGTCTACAGGACTTTACTGCGGCCCCGCAATGCAGACCATGTACTATCATATAGATTGACAAGTCATCCTGCACAACACCATACAGTACATGTACCCCACAGATGGGGATCACTGAGCACAGTGCTATACAGTACATGTACCCCACAGATAGGGATGACTGAGCACCATACATGTACCCCACAGATGGGGTTCACTGAGCACCATAAAGTACATGTACCCCACAGATAGGGATCACTGAGCACCATACATGTATCCCACAGATGGGGTTCACTGAGCACCATAAAGTACATGTACCCCACAGATAGGGATCACTGAGCACCATACATGTATCCCACAGATGGGGTTCACTGAGCAAAGTGCTATACAGTACATGTACCCCACAGATAGGGATGACTGAGCACCATACATGTACCCCACAGATAGGGATCACTGAGCACCATAACTGTACCCCACAGATGGGGTTCACTGAGTGCCATACAGTACATGTACCCCACAGATAGGGATCACTGAGCACAGCGCCATACAGTACATGTACGCCAAAGATGGGGATCACTGAGCACCATACACGTACCCCACAGATGGGGATCACTGAGCACCATACACGTACCCCACAGATGGGGATCACTGAGCACTATACATGTACCCCACAGATTATCACTCTGATTTATACTGGTTGAATAACTTCTTCTGGTTGAATAATATCTTTATTATAGTGCTTGAAAATCCCTATATTGTAATCCGTATTCTTCTTCTTCTTCCGTTTCTTCTTCTTCCGTTTCATCTTCTTCCGTTTCTTCTTCCATTTCTTCCAACTATTTTTCTGCGCGTAATACAGCCCGAACCACTTTGCGCACAGACTCCGTTCAAACTGCGTTTCGAAGCCCTCGGCGGTGTGAGGTGTGCTATCTATTTTTCGTTTCGATCGGATTTGTCCTTTTTAAGAAATTTCCTGAATTTCCCATAGAAAATAATGGCCCATTGAAAATAATGGCCACACTCTAACCGCTAACAGCCAATCACAGCACATATGCAAATAGCTGAAATATAGCAGCCAATAGGAACTCTAAGGTCTTGTCAGACAATGTATCACACCATCCACAGTCACATGTCCACTATTGGCCAATAGAAGATGTAATATATGGAAGGTCCTTAACGATTTTGTCTCACTGACATGAGTAAGATTGTCATGGTAACCGAGCAATGATCTTTACCATAAGGCCCCGTTCCCACTGAGCAAAACTTTAAGCCCCTTTAAGAGCGACCTAGGTCCCTTTAAGAGCGACCTGGGTCCCTTTAAGAGCGATCTGGGTCCCTTTAAGAGCAAAATATGTCCCTTTAAGAGCAAAATATGTCCCTTTAAGAGCAAAATGGGTCCCTTTTAAGAGCAAAATGGGTCCCTTTAAGAGCCACCTGGGTTCCTTTAAGAGCCACCTGGGTCCCTTTAAGAGCCACCTGGGTCCCTTTAAGAGCCACCTGGGTCCCTTTAAGAGCCACCTGGGTCCCTTTAAGGGACTCAGGTCGCTCTTAGAGGGATCCAAGTCGCTGTTAAAGGGACCCATGTTGCTTTTAAAGGGACCCAAGTCGCTCTTAAAGGGACCCAGGTTGCTCTTAAAGGGACGGGACCCGTGTCGCTCTAAAATGGATGGCACCCAGGGTTAAAGTTTCTCTTAAAGGGAAGTCACTGTTAAAGGGGCACTCTTTTCAAGCACTATGTACAAATCTAGTTTACCAGTTGGTATACAACATGCACAACGCCTATACCCATAGATGCACCAAACCCTGCGTGGTATCCCTGTAATCTACTGAATGTTACTAAACATGTCTAGATAAAACACCCAAATGCCCTATTGTTACTAGAGGAGAACATTTCCAGTACAACGCCACCCAAAGGCAACATACAGCATTGCAGAGAGCAGGCACATGACCCTGTATCTGTCATTCTGACCCCCTCCCCATAACACATGACCCTGTACCTGTCATTCTGACCCCCTCCCCATAACACATGACCCTGTACCTGTCATTCTGACCCCCTCCCCATAACACATGACCCTGTACCTGTCATTCTGACCCCCTCCCTACTATATTCTATTGTTATCATTTTGCTCTGGTGGCTTATATCATTGAGTTGATGGATATTTGAGGACTCTCCTATGGTGATGGACGGACGTGATGCCTATTCTTCTTCTTAGGAACAATTATGAGATTTCCATGAGGTATTCCCCAAGTCCCAAAGCTTCCGATGTCTCATTATCTCTCCAGAAAGAATCAACCCCCCCCCCCCGATACACGAGGAGGGATGTACCAACCCTGCAGAACGTCGCAGCCACATTGACTCTCTATATTCCCACGTTAACCCTTGCCTGACGCTAACCAGAAAGTTAACAGATATACTACATACTGTAGAGACGCAGAATGGCACATGGTATTACCGGGGATATCATTCTTCATGTATGAAGAGGTACAGGAGGAGGCAATGTGATTCAGGGCAGTTGATATGTAACCTGTGTACGTAGCGGTGGTATATGCCGGTGCCACATGATCAATGAAAAATAGATACAAGTTAACCCTTTGCCATACGGCAGGGATGGGGAAGCTTTGGCTGTCCAGGCAAATAGCTGGAGGGCCAAAGGTTCCCAACCCTGCCATATGGTGTTCTACAGTGGAGAAATAGTGAGCAGGTCTATGGGGGAGTAGTATACGAGACCACCAGGACCACCACCAAGAGCACCTCTCCTCCAGAGCCACTACTGGTCCTCCAAGCCAAATAACCTACTATAGATGTCTTAGGTTTCGCGGTGCGGCAGCCATGATGTGGCTGGCTTTATATTGGCCGTGAGGTTGTGTAAGCTCTTTACCTGCAGCCTCGGGCAATGTTCACACATCGTCTATGAGTCTCATTAAGAAACATTATTTTGCTTTTGGTCCTTTTCTTCCGGCTATTTGGAATCTAAATTGAGGCTAATAAAGCGGTGAGTGAACATTGCCATAGGCTCCCTCCATTACATGTCCGTACATCCCCCCACATATTAGACCTTCATTTCGTGATATCTCATCTCCCAACACTCAGAGTAATGACCTGATGGGGTCCATGGAGAGGAGGCCTAATGGAGTCCATGGAAAGAAGGCCTAATGGGGTCCATGGAGGGGGGGGCCTAATGGGGTCCATGGAGAGAAGGCCTAATGGGGTCCATGGAGAGGAGGCCTAATGGGGTCCATGGAAAGGATGTCTAATGGGGTGCATGGAGAGGAGGCCGAATGGGGTCCATGGAGAGGATGTCTAATGGGGTCCATGGAGAGGAGGCCTAATGGGGTACATAGAGGGGCGGCCTAATGGGGTCCATGGAGGGGTGACCTGATGGGCTTAATGGAGAGGAGGCCTAATGGAGTCCATGGAAAGGTGGCCTCCATGGGGCCATGGGGGAGGGGGTTATTCAAGACTTTTGTGTGGGGCACCAGCCAGGGGAGTGGGAACATGTAAAGGGCACCAGAACCTTCTATAGCAGATGGTCAGGACTTTTCTGCCCTCTAAATTCACTCACATCAAGTGTTGAATGGATTTGTCAAACTGTTCTGGTTCAGTAATTTTCTCCAAACCTGAACGCTCTGAATTTGACTCCCGGCGTCTGGAGAAGTTGGATGTCACCCTAGGGAGCCTTGGAAAACATGGATACAGCCTATGACTGATGGATACAACCTATGACCGATGGATACAACTAGAGATGAACGAACCTCGAGCATCCTGGAGTCCATCCCAACCCGAACGTTCAGCATGAACTGCTGAAGTTGGATAAAGCCCTAAGGGTATGTGGAAATCATGGATATAGTCATTGGCTGTATCCATGTTTTCCAGACAACCTTAGAGCTTTATCCAAGTTCTGCAGCCACCGCTAATCATATGCCGATCGTTCGGGTTCGGATTGACTCAAACCCGAACCCGGTTTGCTCATCTCTAGATACAACAGATGACCTAGAGCTGCATCAAACTTCTCCAGACACCGGGAGTCAAATGTCAAACACTCAGGTTCGGAGAATTCTGCTCAACACTCCTCATATCACTTCTATCACTTTGTCATTTTAGATTCTTGAAAAACTGTGTGACAATCTCTAGTGGCTGAACAGAAAGTTGACAGAGATAGAGAATGACTAAGGGCCATGATTCCACGGGCCGAGCAACAATGTAAACGAGCGCCGATCTGCTAGATCGGCGCTCGTTTACTGGACCTATTCCACGGCCCCGATGATCGTGAAACAAGGGCTGCAAGGACATTGTTACCTGTTCGGGCTGCAGGTCTTCTTCTCCCGATCCCGTGCGGCAGCATCGGCTTCGGAGCGGAGCTGTCTGAACTGACAGACCGCTCAGCCAATCACTGGCCGCAGCGTTTCCGGGAGAAGAAGACCTGCAGCCTGGTATGTATGGTTCTGCTGAAATCGTCGGTCGGCACTACGCACCGCTATTCAACCGTAGCGATGTGCTGGTGGAGAACGATGATTTTAGATCTGAACCTAAATGAACGATCAGCCGATGACACGATCATCGGCTGATCGTTCTTTCTATTCCACGGAGCGAAAATCGGCAAAATCAGGCTGAATGGGTCCGATTCGGCCGATTATCGCTCCTGTGGAACAGGGCCCTAAGGCTGGGTACACACTGCGTTTCTTTGCAATCAGTTTTTAGGGATCCTCAGCAGATCTGCAGCAGATTTGATGGCACAGATTTGATTTGCTTTGGATCTGCAACTTGAAATCTGCGCCATCAAACCTGCTGCGCATCCTGTACGTGTGAACGCACCCTTCATCAGTTTTTTGCAAAAAAAAAAAAAGTGTATTTGTGTGCACCCTTTTTAAACCATCACCCACATTTTTCTGTACGCTAAAAAAACGGATGCGTTTTGATTTTTTTTTTTATAATGAAAAAACAAATCAAACCAGTTGCACACAAATACATCCGTTTTTTCATCAGTTTTGCAATAAACAAATGAAAAAACGGACTGCAGAGTAAACCCAGAATTGTAGAATTTTTGGGTAGGGGGCCCTTTAAGGGGTAATGGGTGGATACAATGTATGGGAGATGGAGGCAGAGAACTCTGCAGTAACTTATTACACCTTTCTATTCAGAATGGAGGAGACTTAAAGTGACAGCTCTGGATATTAATACCATGTAGTGAATCCGTAGCGAGCACCGCCGCCGCTGCCACGCACGTCCTACAAGACTCAGATTTAAAGCCCTTGAATAAAATCTCCTATTTTTTTCATAAGAAATCAAATTTGTTTTCTGTGTGAAATTTTATACCTTGGGCGATATAATCAAGTAACGTCGTCTCCAGCGCAGAAGTAATATATAGAGAATAACAATATGAGCATCAGAACAAACTAATATCAGAAGAGCCGCGATTGGACTCTGGGGTGCACATACTTCTCCCATTACTCAAACATCCGACTACCGCCCCACTGACACCCACCACGTCCAGGGTCCCAGCCCCCACAAGATCATTCCGGTATATATTCTGTGCCGCAGCGTCAATTGGTTTCTGAGATCAGAGACAGAAATGAAGAGAAACAAAGAAATCGTCATCCATTGTTCATATATTACAGAAAGGAGAATGAAGCTGCATACAGGATACAGTGGTATATGGTCAGACTAGTATTCAGAGCATAGACTGACCAATATACAGAGCACTGTATAATGTAACCTATATACATAGCATATACTATCCAGTATACAGAGCACAGTATAATGTAACCTATATACAAAGCATATACTATCCAGTATACAGAGCTACCGGTCCAGGCAACATCTATGTGCTAAATACAGCAAATCCTCACTAAGAGTCATCCTCTAGCACTTAGGAGAAGAGAAACCTCCTGTGGAGGAAACCTCTAAGAAACCATGGCTGGAGGTTTTCCCTTCCCTTGGGCTTAGAGGATTAATGCCATCCTCTGACTCATACCAACCAACTTAAATTTAAATACAATTGTACTTGGTTCAAGATCTACAAAGACTATACCAGACATAAAAGAGATTGTGTGCACACCGAGCCCTGGAGTCAGAGAGACCAAAACTCTATATGAGACCATAGCTATAGAAGATGTGTGATGAGAGTGATGGGGACCCCGGACAGATTTCACGTTACACCTCTGTAGAAACTGATACACAAGCATAGCCTGACTAAGATACAAGATATAGCCTGGTATATCACATAGCCTGACTAGGATACAAGATATAGATGGTATATAACATAGCCTGACCAGGATAAAAGATATGGCTGGTATATAACATATCCTGACCAGATATAGCTGGTATATAACATAGCCTGACTAGATATAGCTGGTATATAACATAGACTGACTAGATATAGCTGGTATATAACATAGCCTGACCAGATATAGCTGGTATATAACATAGCCTGACTAGATATAGCTGGTACATAACATAGCCTGACTAGATATAGCTGGTATATAACATAGCCTGACTAGATATAGCTGGTATATAACATAGACTGACTAGATATAGCTGGTATATAACATAGACTGACTAGATATAGCTGGTATATAACATAGCCTGACCAGATATAGCTGGTATATAACATAGCCTGACTAGATATAGCTGGTATATAACATAGCCTGACTAGATATAGCTGGTACATAACATAGCCTGACTAGATATAGCTGGTATATAACATAGCCTGACTAGATATAGCTGGTATATAACATAGACTGACTAGATATAGCTGGTATATAACATAGCCTGACCAGATATAGCTGGTATATAACATAGCCTGACTAGATATAGCTGGTATATAACATAGCCTGACTAGATATAGCTGGTATATAACATAGCCTGACTAGATATCGCTGGTATATAACATAGCCTGACTAGATATAGCTGGTACATAACATAGCCTGACTAGATATAGCTGGTATATAACATAGCCTGACTAGATATAGCTGGTATATAACATATCCTGACCAGATATAGCTGGTATATAACATAGCCTGACTAGATATAGCTGGTATATAACATAGCCTGACTAGATATAGCTGGTATATAACATAGCCTGACTAGATATAGCTGGTATATAACATAGACTGACTAGATATAGCTGGTATATAACATAGCCTGACCAGATATAGCTGGTATATAACATAGCCTGACTAGATATAGCTGGTATATAACATAGCCTGACTAGATATAGCTGGTACATAACATAGCCTGACTAGATATAGCTGGTATATAACATAGCCTGACTAGATATAGCTGGTATATAACATAGCCTGACTAGATATAGCTGGTATATAACATAGACTGACTAGATATAGCTGGTATATAACATAGCCTGACTAGATATAGCTGGTATATAACATAGCCTGACTAGATATAGCTGGTATATAACATAGCCTGACTAGATATAGCTGGTATATAACATAGCCTGACTAGATATAGCTGGTATATAACATATCCTGACCAGATATAGCTGGTATATAACATAGCCTGACTAGATATAGCTGGTATATAACATAGCCTGACTAGATATAGCTGGTATATAACATAGCCTGACTAGATATAGCTGGTATATAACCGCATTGATGCACGGACCTCATTGGCTTCAGGGTTGGAGGGAATTCCCTTCTCTGTACCATTATATGTGTCTGGGTTATAGCAGGCGGTGACACTACGGAGTGGGACGCTGCTGCAGCGGGGGGGGGGGGGGGGGGGGGGGGGGGGGATGTCACCGCTCGGCTGTTCCTCATCACAGCAGGAATGGGAGGATTTTCAGTTTTTGTTTCTATTTTTTTTTATTATTTTTTTTCTCTTTAGAAGCCGACAAACTGTGAAAATGAGTTAATGTTGTGATGCAAGATCCAACCGAGGCAAATCGCTTACAAAGCCGCTGTCAGGACTAATTCACAAGGAAAAGAGCTGTTTCTGCATCTGCTTCAAGGGGGAAAAAAGAGAGAAGGAGACTGCGGGGATCTGACAAGATGAAACTCAAACAAGGAAGGGGAAAATTCAATTATCCGGCTGCCTCTCCGAGCGCCCCATGTGCCCCGCATCTCCACAGACATCCTCCAGTCACATCCAGAGCTGCACCCAGTGCCCCCGCTATCTGTACATGCATAATAGGATGGGGAAAAGATTGTTCTATAGGCTACACTACATCTCCCACAATGCAGCGCAGCAGACCCAGCTCCATACAGGAGCCATACTGTGAGACGTTCTGCAAGCTACAATGTGACCTGGAAGCATTCTGACTGCAGCTTTGGATGTAACTAGAGAAGAGGATGTGACTGAGAGCAGCTACAATATATAAAACAAAGTGGTGACAATGTGTCTCAGTGTTGTGTCGTATTCAGGCTGGGAAATGCTTTCTATATGTTGAATTCCCAATTACCCAGAAGGCTTCAGGCCATGCCAAAAAAAAAAAAAAAAAAAAAGAACCAAGAGAATATGGTCGAGTCATAATCAGTGTTCGGTATGCAGATAGAAGCGGAGTTACCCTTTAAAGGGGTTGTGCACCAAAAAATGTTTCTTTCAAATCAACTGGTGCCAGAAAATTATACAGATTTGTAATTCACTTCTATTAAAAAATCTCCAGTCTTCCAGTACTTATCAGCTGCTGTATGTCCTGCAGGAAGTGGTGTACTATCTCCAGTCTGACACAGTGCTCTTTGCTGCCACCTCTGTCCATGTCAGGAACTCTCCAGAGCAGTGGCAAATCCCTATAGAAATCCTCTCCTGCTCTGGACAGTTCCTGACATGGACAGAGGTGGCAGCAGAGAGCACTGTGTCAGACTGGAGAGAATAAACCACAAATCTCTGGCACTTCTGTCACCAGTTGATCTGAATGAAGTTTTTTTTTTGTGAACTATCCCTTTAAGAGCCCCAATTGTTAAATATAAAATAAAGTGTCCGGACTCTCCACAGTGATAACGTCCCCCCCCTCCCCCATCTGCTGTAATCACGGATATTATTGGCGTCACAGATCACACGCAGCTGCGCTTTTCTCTCCAAAATAGACAGAAATCTAAGTTGCAATCTGCCGCACTTGTTCGCCGCCCGTCGGATACAATGAGAGTAAATTGCCAGCTCGTTCTGTTTACCCTCGTGCTGAGTGCGACAAATACGGGGGAGGGACGGGGTTAATCAATTCTATTACATTGTAACAAGGCCCTGAAGTTCATTGCGTTATAATAACATCTATTCTTCCTGCAGATTTGTCACAGGGGGGGCGGGGGTGGGGGGGCAGGGTTGTGGCCGCGTTCACACATTCAGGTTTCTAACTGCAAATATTGAATATAAAGTCGGGATTAATGAACGACACATAAACAGGGAAAGGCGAAGCTCCTGGCGGCAGATTCCAACCCGGCTGAAGGTGAGAACAGGAACTGTGGCGGTGACCCCCAGAGATGGCGGCATCTGGCCTCCCCCTCAGGGGCGCAGCAAGGATTCACGGGGCCCCATAGCAAAAAAATTTAAGGAGCCCCCCCCTCCCCTACGCGCAAGACAAAGCATTGTGTGTATATATATATACAGTGTATGCTCTGTGGCTGCTTGCTGTGACAGTCCACTGTTTGCCTATAAGGGCCCATTAGGAGCCCTTGTGGTTAAATACATAGGTGCAGGAGCAGACTACCTTCTGCTTAACCCCTTATGTACTGCAGTGTGTAAGTGACCCAAAGCTCAGAAGACAAAGGGATATCTGCTTTACTGCTGGTGCACTGATAACCCCTGACCTCTGCACGGAGCCATTTTCCTTTCCTACTTCTCAGCTGGAGAACAGAGGTCAGTGGTTATGAGAGCAGTGAAGCAGATATCTCTGTCTTCTGCTCGTTAACCCTTTTTTGTGTTGCAGTATTTAAGTAAACATTGGATCATTTACACACTGCAGTACATAAGGGGTTAAGCAGAACGACACACGCTATTACCTTCTTCCCTGGGCCCCCCTCCTGCACGGGCCCCATAGCAACTGCCTACCCTGCCTCTATGGTAGCTACGCCACTGCTTCCCCTCCCTCCTCCAACATGTTTCTGGCCTCCCTCCTCCGCCATGTTTCTGGCCTCCCCCTTCCTCCTACGCCATGTTTCTGGCCTCCCCCTCCCTCCTCCAACATGTTTCTAGCCTCCCCCTTCCTCCTACGCCATGTTTCTGGCCTCCCTCCTCTGCCATGTTTCTGGCCTCCCCCTTCCTCCTACGCCATGTTTCTGGCCTCCCCCTCCCTCCTCCATGTTTCTGCCCTCCCCCCCCCCCCTCTCCGCCATGTTTCTGGCCTCCCCCTTCCTCCTACGCCATGTTTCTGGCCTCCCCCTTCCTCCTATGCCATGTTTCTGGCCTCCCCCTTCCTCCTACGCCATGTTTCTGGCCTCCCCCTTCCTCCTACGCCATGTTTCTGGCCGCCATGTTTCTGGCCTCCCCTTCCTCCTCCGCCATGTTTCTGGCCTCCCTCCTCCGCCATGTTTCTGGCCTCCCCCTTCCTCCTCCGCCATGTTTCTGGCCTCCCCCTTCCTCCTCCGCCATGTTTCTGGCCTCCCCTTCCTCCTACGCCATGTTTCTGGCCTCCCCCCCCCTCTCCAACATGTTTCTAGCCTCCCCCTTCCTCCTACGCCATGTTTCTGGCCTCCCTCCTCTGCCATGTTTCTGGCCTCCCCCTTCCTCCTACGCCATGTTTCTGGCCTCCCCCTCCCTCCTCCATGTTTCTGCCCTCCCCCCCCCCCCCTCCGACATGTTTCTGGCCTCCCCCTTCCTCCTACGCCATGTTTCTGGCCTCCCCCTTCCTCCTATGCCATGTTTCTGGCCTCCCCCTTCCTCCTACGCCATGTTTCTGGCCTCCCCCTTCCTCCTACGCCATGTTTCTGGCCGCCATGTTTCTGGCCTCCCCCTTCCTCCTACGCCATGTTTCTGGCCTCCCCCTCCCTCCTCCATGTTTCTGCCCTCCCCCTCCCCCCTCTCCGACATGTTTCTGGCCTCCCCCTTCCTCCTACGCCATGTTTCTGGCCTCCCCCTTCCTCCTCCGCCATGTTTCTGGCCTCCCCCTTCCTCCTACGCCATGTTTCTGGCCTCCCCCTTCCTCCTACGCCATGTTTCTGGCCTCCCCTTCCTCCTACGCCATGTTTCTGGCCTCCCTCCTCCGCCATGTTTCTGGCCTCCCCCTTCCTCCTCCGCCATGTTTCTGGCCTCCCCCTCCCTCCTCCGCCATGTTTCTGGCCTCCCCCTCCCTCCCTCCGCCATGTTTCTGGCCTCCCCCTCGTTCCTCCGCCATGTTTCTAGCCTCCCCCTACCTCCTCCGACATGTTTCTGGCCTCCCTCCTCAGCAGGATAAGATTTATGGCGGATCAGTCGGATGAAGAACGTTCCGGTGATAGAAGACGCAATCTTCATTTACTTTGTACAGTCAATGAGGAATAATTATGGTAAAACGCAATTAAAGCGAAGAGGTCAGATGCCGGGGAATATTATCAGTGCGCACCGCGTCATTCATATCCTGCGGGGATGGGGGGGGCACTCTCCTGCTCTGGACGACCCGTCCTGTCCTTCATTACACAGACAATGTATTGATGTGAATGGGCAATGTGTAATACCTTATGTGTCCTGTGGTGTCACTGCAAGGAAAGTGAGCACTTCCTGCCAGGCTTCCCGCCGATCACATCGGATTGTTATAGGTCCCGACATCCTGGGATCTGACCTTAAGGGTCCAGTAACAAGATTGTCTATGGCAGATGAGCATTACACTACTTCCATACATTTATAAATGTGAAAGGAGACATGGGAAGGCCGACCTCTGGGGAGATTTTTTTGTGGTCTGCCGGATTAATCCAATGGTCTGGGTCATAGAGGGGGCGGTGTTTGTGTAAAAGGTCTCCCCATGTGGGCGGCTTCGGGGTGCTCCTGGGCTGTCTAGTGGAGGTTATTCTGGGCTGTCTAGTGGCGGTTATTCTGGCTGTCTAGTGGCAGTGCTCGAGGTTGTCTAGGGGCAGTTATCCTGGATGTCTAGGTGTGGTTTGGTGTTACGCCTCCTACAGGGCGCACGCTAATGTGCTGGAGACCTGGGCCTATAGTCCCGCAGCCTGATCGCTTACAGGAAATAAGAAGCGGAGGATAAAACAGCTGTGGAGGAGATCGGCTCCTTAGTTGGCGTTTCCCCCGAGGAGCTGGCGTTTGTTAGTTGTCGGAGCGGCTGAGGTAAAGGAGCAGAACCGCAGCTCCGCCGACGCGTTTTAATCCTGATGCAAAACTTGTCACATAAACAAATGAGCTGCACGGTTTATTTACCGTATGACGAGCACGGCCTCAGCCCGACCGGATGACGGGATAATCAGCTCCTCAGCTAACAAGTGCCGACCCCTGGGTCATCGCTGAGAGCCAAGATGGATATATAGTGCACTGCTGCAGCGCCAGATATGACCACAGGGGGCCTCCTCTTAAAGGGGACCACCACTGGTGCAAGATACTTAACCTGATCTGGATGTACAGTCTCTGGACATTTCAGCAGTTTTTGTGCTCCAGAGCTGCTCTTCCTAACCTGGGAACATAGGCCGACATGCTGGCTGCCATGGGAGCTGACTGGTCACACATATCCAAGGCTGCCCCTCTTATACTGCAGTGGCCGCATGACAGCCCACACGTATCTACTAATCCTGCAACAGCTACTGTAGGAAACACTTACTATCCCCTCAGAATCACTGTCTCTAGGAATAAGACTTGGTTCACACCGCCTTCACACCAGTCCATTTCCCCCCCCCCCCAATCTGTTTTATGCAAAAAAAACCTCCATTTTGATCCGTCTTTCCATTGACTTCCATTATAAAAAAAAAATAACAGATTGCAGAAACGCGTCGTGAACCCAGCCTAATTATAAGGGAGAAGACGGGAATTATTTTCAGTCTGAACAATAGTAATATTTAGTATAATATATATAATCCATCCCTAGAAGCCGCGGGGGGAGGGGCTTTCCCAGACCCCGAGGCGGCGCTCACCGTTCCTGCAGAGCATCACAGCCAGGTAATCCTGATAGACGGAGGTGACATAGAGCAGGAGGCTCGGGGCCTGCGCTGTCAGGAAGCTGAAGGCGATATTTTCCCGGGATATCACGGTATCCGCATATATGGCTGACGATGAGGCGCTGCTGTTCTTGGACACTGGATACGGCTCCTGGAATATATACGTCACCGAGGTTCCAGCTTCAAACATGGCAGAAACTTCTAGAAATGCAACAGAAGAGAAAACACAACCAGTAAAAACCTAACACTATACATTATACCCCTATACATTATACACTATACATTATACACTATACATTATACACTATACATTATACACTATACATTATACACTATACATTACACCCCTATACATTACACCCCTATGTATTATACACTATACATTATATGCTATATATTATACACTATACATTATACCCCTATATATTATACACTATACATTATACACTATACATTACACCCCTATACATTATACACTATACATTATACCCCTATACATTATACACTATACATTACACCCCTATACATTACACCCCTATATATTATACACTATACATTATATGCTATATATTATACATTATACACTATACATTATACCCCTATACATTACACCCCTATACATTACACCCCTATACATTATACACTATACATTATACCCCTATACATTATACACTATACATTATACCCCTATATATTATACACTATACATTATACACTATACATTATACCCCTATATATTATACACTATACATTATACACTATACCAGGGCCGGGACAAAGAGTAGGCAGGGGTAGGCGATGGCCTAGGGCGCCAAACGTCAGGGGGCGCCATCTGGATGGGTAAGTAATTTATTTACCCATCCATCCTACCCCCCGCTCGCCCCCCTGCCTGTCTGCCGGCCCGCCCTGCACTGTAACTGTTACATACAGCAGCAGGAATAGAGTGTCCAGGAGGTGTAAAGGACCTTTGATGACATCATGCCCATGTGACCAGTGTGGGAGGAGCTATCTTCCTTTGCTAGGCTCTATGAGGCAGCTAGTTTCCTAGGCTGTTTATGAGGCAGTGAGGGCAGAGTATAAGATCAGCAGGAGGTAAGCCACACTGAGGGCACTGGTCAGCAGGGGTAGGGGTAGGGGGGTGTGTGTGTGCATAGATATGAGATGTTCTGCAGGAGTGTGTGTGTGCATAGATATGAGATGTTCTGCAGGGGTGTGTGTGGGCATAGATATGAGATGTTCTGCAGGGGTGTGTGGGTGCATAAATATGAGATGTTCTGCAGGGGTGTGTGTGTGCATAGATATGAGATGTTCTGCAGGGGTGTGTGGGTGCATAAATATGAGATGTTCTGCAGGGGTGTGTGGGTGCATAAATATGAGATGTTCTGTAGGGGTGTGTGGGTGCGAGATATGAGATGTTCTGCAGGTCAGGGGTGTGTGGTTGCATAGATATGAGATGTTCTGCAGGTCAGGGGTGTGTGGGTGCATAGATGTGAGATGTTCTGCAGGTCAGGGGTGTGTGGGTGCATAGATGTGAGATGTTCTGCAGGTCAGGGGTGTGTGGGTGCATAGATATGAGATGTTCTGCAGGTCAGGGGTGTGTGGGTGCATAGATGTGAGATGTTCTGCAGGTCAGGGGTGTGTGGGTGCATAGATGTGAGATGTTCTGCAGGTCAGGGGTGTGTGGGTGCATAGATATGAGATGTTCTGCAGGTGTGTGTGTGTGTGCATAGATATTACATGTTCTGCAGGGGGGGGGTGTGCATAGATATGAGATGTTCTGCAGGGGTGTGTGGGTGCATAAATATGAGATGTTCTGCAGGGGTGTGTGGGTGCATAAATATGAGATGTTCTGCAGGGTCAGGGGTGTGTGGGTGCATAGATATGAGATGTTCTGCAGGTCAGGGGTGTGTGGGTGCATAGATGTGAGATGTTCTGCAGGTCAGGGGTGTGTGGGTGCATAGATGTGAGATGTTCTGCAGGTCAGGGGTGTGTGGG
Organism: Dendropsophus ebraccatus; assembly: GCF_027789765.1. Taxonomy (NCBI): domain Eukaryota; kingdom Metazoa; phylum Chordata; class Amphibia; order Anura; family Hylidae; genus Dendropsophus; species Dendropsophus ebraccatus. The sequence goes on from NC_091462.1 coordinate 5,533,390, forward strand.
TGTATTGATATGAGATGTTCTGCAGGTCAGGGGTGTGTGGGTGCATAGATGTGAGATGTTCTGCAGGTCAGGGGTGTGTGGGTGCATAGATGTGAGATGTTCTGCAGGTCAGGGGTGTGTGGGTGCATAGATATGAGATGTTCTGCAGGTCAGGGGTGTGTGGGTGCATAGATATGAGATGTTCTGCAGGTCAGGGGTGTGTGGGTGCATAGATATGAGATGTTCTGCAGGAGTGTGTGTGTGCATAGATATGAGATGTTCTGCAGGGGTGTGTGTGGGCATAGATATGAGATGTTCTGCAGGGGTGTGTGGGTGCATAAATATGAGATGTTCTGCAGGGGTGTGTGTGTGCATAGATATGAGATGTTCTGCAGGGGTGTGTGGGTGCATAAATATGAGATGTTCTGCAGGGGTGTGTGGGTGCATAAATATGAGATGTTCTGTAGGGGTGTGTGGGTGCGAGATATGAGATGTTCTGCAGGTCAGGGGTGTGTGGTTGCATAGATATGAGATGTTCTGCAGGTCAGGGGTGTGTGGGTGCATAGATGTGAGATGTTCTGCAGGTCAGGGGTGTGTGGGTGCATAGATGTGAGATGTTCTGCAGGTCAGGGGTGTGTGGGTGCATAGATATGAGATGTTCTGCAGGTCAGGGGTGTGTGGGTGCATAGATGTGAGATGTTCTGCAGGTCAGGGGTGTGTGGGTGCATAGATGTGAGATGTTCTGCAGGTCAGGGGTGTGTGGGTGCATAGATATGAGATGTTCTGCAGGTGTGTGTGTGTGTGCATAGATATTACATGTTCTGCAGGGGGGGGGGTGCATAGATATGAGATGTTCTGCAGGGGTGTGTGGGTGCATAAATATGAGATGTTCTGCAGGGGTGTGTGGGTGCATAAATATGAGATGTTCTGCAGGGTCAGGGGTGTGTGGGTGCATAGATATGAGATGTTCTGCAGGTCAGGGGTGTGTGGGTGCATAGATGTGAGATGTTCTGCAGGTCAGGGGTGTGTGGGTGCATAGATGTGAGATGTTCTGCAGGTCAGGGGTGTGTGGGTGTATTGATATGAGATGTTCTGCAGGTCAGGGGTGTGTGGGTGCATAGATGTGAGATGTTCTGCAGGTCAGGGGTGTGTGGGTGCATAGATGTGAGATGTTCTGCAGGTCAGGGGTGTGTGGGTGCATAGATATGAGATGTTCTGCAGGTCAGGGGTGTGTGGGTGCATAGATATGAGATGTTCTGCAGGTCAGGGGTGTGTGGGTGCATAGATATGAGATGTTCTGCAGGTCAGGGGTGTGTGGGTGCATAGATATGAGATGTTCTGCAGGTCAGAGGTGTGTGGGTGCATAGATATGAGATGTTCTGCAGGTCAGGGGTGTGTGGGTGCATAGATATGAGATGTTCTGCAGGTCAGGGGTGTGTGGGTGCATAGATATGAGATGTTCTGCAGGTCAGGGGTGTGTGGGTGCATAGATATGAGATGTTCTGCAGGTCAGGGGTGTGTGGGTGCATAGATGTGAGATGTTCTGCAGGTCAGGGGTGTGTGGGTGCATAGATATAAGATGTTCTGCAGGTCAGGGGTGTGTAGGTGCATATATATGAGATGTTCTGCAGGTCAGGGGTGTGTGGGTGCATAGATATGAGATGTTCTGCAGGGTCAGGGGTGTGTGGGTGGACTGTTATGTGATGCTCTGCAGGGTCAGGGGTGTGTTGGTGCACTGTTATGCGATGGGGAGAGCGGCCTCTTGTGACCGCAGGTAACTCTGCCACAAGAGTGCAGTGAAGAGAAGACGCATGGCCCAGGTGAGTATAAGTGGGGTTTTTTTTTTGTCTGTTTTGGAGAATTACTGTTATATGGGAAGGGTTAGGGAGCACACAGGGGTCTATATATAACTGGAAGAGCACACAGGGGTCTATATATAACTGGAAGAGCATACAGGGGTCTATATATAACTGGAGGAGCACACAGGGGTCTATATATAACTGGAGGAGCACACAGGGGGTCTATGTATAACTGGAGGAGCACACAGGGGGTCTATGTATAACTGGGGGCAGCACACAGGGGGTCTATGTATAACTGGGGGCAGCACACAGGGGATTTATATATATATATAACTGGGGGAGCACACGGGGTCTATATACTTCTGGGAGAGCACACAGGGGGTCTATATACTTCTGGGGGAGCACACAGGAGATCTATATATTTATGGGGGAGCATTCAGGGGGTCTATATATTTCTGGGGGCAGCACACAGCAGTCTATACTATATTGGGGCTGCACAGAGGGCTTTACTACAATACTGGGGCACAGGGACACCTTAAAACTATGGGGGCACAGAGGAGTGTAACTACTATATAGGGGTACAGAGGGGGCTAACTACTGTATGTGTTGGAGCCTAAAATGTTTCTCTGACAGATTCTGGAGAGAAGATTCACAGCCAGAAGACGACTTCTAGGTGGCCCAGGCTGGATGGAGGGAAAAAGAAAATGTGACAGATCGGAGAAGACGGCCCATGTGAGTCACTGGATGTAACTGCACAGTTATAGGGTTGTAGTGATAGGGGTCATGGTGTGGCGGTATTACGGAATGGTATCATTGGGGATATCTTTCTGTTCTGTTCAGTGCAGTTTTCATGTAATATGTAATCACTGTATGGTGGAAATAGTGTTATAAGGTAACTACTGTATGTATTGGGGCTCTTAATACAGTGTGGGGGTACATTCAGGGCATTATACTGTGCGAGGAGAACCAATTCTAATGTGGGGGGGGGGGGGCGCCATTTGCCTTCTCTGCCTAGGGCACCAAAACTCCTTGTCCCGGCCCTGCACTATACATTATACACTATACATTATACACTATACATTACACCCCTATACATTATACACTATACATTATACCCCTATACATTATACACTATACATTACACCCCTATATATTATACACTATACATTATATGCTATATATTATACATTATACACTATACATTATACCCCTATACATTACACCCCTATACATTACACCCCTATACATTATACACTATACATTATACCCCTATACATTATACACTATACATTATACACTATACATTACACCCCTATACATTATACACTATACATTATACCCCTATACATTATACACTATACATTATACACTATACATTATACCCCTATACATTATACACTATACATTATACACTATACATTATACCTCTATACATTATAAGCTATACAATATACACTATACATTATATCTACATACATCATATGCTATACATTATACACTATACATTACACCCCTATACATTATACATTATACCCCTATACATTACACCCCTATACATTATACCCCTATACATTACACCCCTATACATTATACACTATAAATTATACCCCTATACATTATACACTATACATTATATGCTATATATTATATGCTATATATTATACACTATACATTATAAGCTATACACTATACATTATATGCTATATATTATACACCATACATTATAAGCTATACATTATACCCCTATACATTATACACTATACATTATATCTCTATACATTATATGCTATATATTATACACTATACATTATAAGCTATACATTATACCCCTATACATTATATCTATATACATTATATGCTATATATTATACACTATACATTATATCTCTATACATTATATGTTATATATTATACACTATACACCATATGCTATATATTATACACTATACATTATACCCCTATACATTATATGCTATACATTATACGCTATACATTATATGCCATTCATTATACTCTATACATTATATCTCTATACATTATATGTTATATATTATACACTATACACCATATGCTATATATTATACACTATACATTATATCTCTATACACTATATGTTATATATTATACACTATACACCATATGCTATGTATTATACACTATACATTATACCCCTATACATTATATGCTATACATTATACGCTATACATTATATGCCATTCATTATACTCTATACATTATACGCTATACGTTATACATTATACACTATATATTATACACTATACATTATACGCTATATGTTATATATTATACGCTATATGTTATACATTATACACTATATATTATACACTATACATTATACGCTATATGTTATATATTATACGCTATATGTTATACATTATACACTATATATTATACACTATACATTATACGCTATGTGTTATACATTATACGCTATACATTATACTCTATATGTTATACATTATACATTATATGCTATACATTATATGCTATACATTAGATGCTATAAATTATACCTCTATACATTATACTCTATATGTTCTACATTATACGCTATACATTATATGCTATACATTAGATGCTATAAATAATACCTCTATACATTATACTCTATACGTTATACACTATACGCTATATGTTATACATTACCAGTGGTGACCCCCTCCCCCTGGGGCAGTATGACCCATATGGACAGGTGGCAGTAATGCAGCGGATCTCCTCACCTTTCCTGCAGTACGGTCCCTCGTGGGCGGAGTAAGTGCAGTCACAGGTGTACCCGTTGCGTTTCTCCAGGCACTTCCCGTTGTTGTGACATAAGTTTCCGTAGCTGCTGCAGTGTCCCGGGCAGCCCGGCCTGATCCCCGGGGTCACCCTCGCCTTCTCCTCCAGGTCTACAGTTTGTCCATTCAACTTGAGAGATCGCAGACACCCCACAAACCCCTTCTGCCGGGACGACGTCCCCCCTGGAGGAGGCAGAGAAGATTATTACACCCGGAGCAGTCATTCATCATGGCGAAGGACCACCATGACACTCCACCTAGTATATATACCTATATATATGTATATTCTGCACATGTACTATATACTATACCATGTATATATACCGTACTCTTTATATGTACTATATCCTGTACTATATATATACTCTGCATATGTACTTTATACTAAACTGTGTATATATATATATATATATATATATATATATATATATATATATATGCTCATTATATATAGTATATACTATACCATGCATATATACTCTGCATATGTACTATATACTATACCATGTATATATACTCTCTATATATATACTATACCACGTATATAAACTCTGCATATGTACTATATACTATACCATGTATATATACTCTGCATATGTACTATATACTAACTACAACATGTATATATACTCTGCATATGTACTATATACTATACCATGTATATATACTCTGCATATGTACTATAGACCAGTGTGTAGTGTGGGGTGACTGTGCAGCATACAGGGGAGATCCCCCACTTAGGGGCGTAGCTAGGATTCATGGGGCCCCATAGCAAAAAAATTTAAGGGGCCCCCCTCCCCTAAGCACAACACAAAGCACTGTGTGTGTGTGTGTATATCTGCTTTACTGCTGGTGTACTGATAACCCCTTACCTCTGCAAGGAGCTCTGCACATTTTTCTTTCCTACTTGATTGCCAGCTGGAGAACAGAGGTCAGGGGTTATTAGAGCAGTGAAACAGAGATCTCTGTCTTCTGCCTGTTAACCCTTTTTTTGTGTTGCAGCATATAAGTAAACATTGGGTCACTTACACGCTGCAATACATAAGTGGTTAAGCAGAAGGACACACGCTCTTACCTTCTTCTCCGGCCCCCCCTCCTGCACGGGCCCCATAGCAACTGCCTACCCTGCCTCTATGGTAGCTACGCCCATGGCCCCACTCACCTACATACAGTTGGGTGTTGGCCTGAAGCCGCACTCGCCCATCAGACAGACTCTGCACCAGTTTCCTGGGCTGGGTATCTATCACCAGACTGGTCTCCTTTATATTCCTCTCGGCTCGGAGGTGATGCCACTGACCGTCATTCAGAGCCGCCACCGACTGCAGAGACACCTCCAGGGGCCCCAGACCCGCATCAAAGGAGAACGTCACCTGGTAGGGGGCTGCAGAGGGGAAACAGTCAGTGTGACGGTCAATGGAAAAATACAACAGCGCCCCCCCCTGTCTGAGGCCATGTTTACAACAAAAAGTATATATGTATTTTATACACCCACAAAATCCCGACCATTCTAATCCAAGGCATCCATACTACACAGAGGGAAGAGTCCTGTGACTGTGATATATAGGAGCCCACAGTATCACCCACAATAGGAATATTACTGCTCTGTCCCTTTAATGGGGTCCATGTGTGACATCGGCTGTCATGGGCGGTCAAAGGATGTCACTGACAGCCACTCTGTGACTTGTAGCATTCGGCTTTCAGCTCTGAAGTAACTTTTTGGGTCCTCCATTTATCTTGCACTTCTTGACTTTTATAAAACAAAAAAGTGTCGGATGAACAATTTGTTAAATGTGAAAGAAGAGCAAAAAAATCACAAACATGTTGGTGTGAAGTGCTCGGCGTCCTCCCACACAGCGCGAATCGCTGCGAGAAGCCGCCGCCACTGCCGCCATTTGTTAAATTGTGCTCATTATGTTATCATTGCGGCAGCCGCTTCTGAAAGGTTATTATTCAAATGCTGCCGAATTATTTCTCTTTGTCTTTTAACAATTTGTTCTTCTTTCTGTTCAGCTGATGATGTCACCAGAAGCCGAGAAGAGAGGAGGCAAAAAGTAACCAAGAAAAACAAAGGATCAAACCCTTTGGTCACCATTCTGTAGGCTTCAGAGCTGAAATCACCCAGCATCCCTGCTTGTTCAGGGTCTGCATAAAGCTGGTGACACAAAGCGTCCATGATAGAAACCAGAAATTCACTTCTGATCTCGTGCAAAGTGTGAAGAAGAGTCCAAAGAGCCCCTTAGAGTTAACCCGCTAATCCCTGTACAGGTCATTACCCGATGTACTCCCTAATAGCAGCAGGTGACACATAGAGCAGGTAAGACATAGAGCAGGCAGAGGTCAGAGCTGGAGGACAAGCCAAGGTCAGGGCAGGTGGATAATAAGCTGAAGGTCAGGCGGATAATAAGCTGGAGGTCAGGGCAGGCGGATAATAAGCTGGAGGTAAGGGCAGGCGGATAATAAGCTGGAGGTCAGGGCAGGCGGATAATAAGCTGAAGGTCAGGGCAGGCGGATAATAAGCTGGAGGTCAGGGCAGGCGGATAATAAGCTGGAGGTAAGGGCAGGCGGATAATAGGCTGGAGGTCAGGGCAGGCGGATAATAAGCTGAAGGTCAGGGCAGGCGGATAATAAGCTGGAGGTCAGGGCAGGCGGATAATAAGCTGAAGGTCAGGGCAGGCAGAGAATAAGCTGGAGGTCAGGGCAGGCAGATAATAAGCTGGAGGTCAGGGCAGGCGGATAATAAGCCCGAGGTCAGGGCAGGCAGAGAATAAGCTGGAGGTCAGGGCAGGCAGAGAATAAGCTGGAGGTCAGGGCAGGCAGAGAATAAGCTGGAGGTCAGGGCAGGCAGAGAATAAGCTGGAGGTCAGGGCAGGCGGATAATAAGCTGGAGGTCAGGGCAGGCAGATAATAAGCTGGAGGTCAGGGCAGGCGGATAATAAGCTGGAGGTCAGGGCAGGCGGATAATAAGCTGGAGGTCAGGGCAGGCGGAGAATAAGCTGGAGGTCAGGGCAGGCGGATAATAAGCTGGAGGTCAGGGCAGGCAGATAATAAGCTGAAGGTCGGGGCAGGCAGATAATAAGCTGAAGGTCGGGGCAGGCAGATAATAAGCTGAAGGTCAGGGCAGGCGGATAATAAGCTGGAGGTCAGGGCAGGCAGAGAATAAGCTGGAGGTCAGGGCAGGCAGATAATAAGCTGGAGGTCAGGGCAGGCAGATAATAAGCTGGAGGTCAGGGCAGGCAGATAATAAGCTGGAGGTCAGGGCAGGCAGATAATAAGCTGGAGGTCAGGGCAGGCAGAGAATAAGCTGGAGGTCAGGGCAGGCAGAGAATAAGCTGCTCTCAGATGAGACAGACAGGAAAAGGGCCCACAGAGCCACACAGCATTGGTGGGGGAAGCATATCTTCAGCACACACTACCCTTTAAGAGACCTGGAGCCACTGCACACATGCCCTAGGGATGCCCTATGTATTATAAGAGCTCACCCTATCTGATAGGGATGTGCCGGATAGCAAGGTTACTGACTGTCTCCTATAAGAAGCAGCACTGTGATTGCAGCTCTGGAATATAATGTAATAATTATAACTTCCATCACGTTCTGACAAAACTCTTGCAAAACATTCCCAGATGCTGTGAACCCTGAGAAATCTGCAGAAAAACTACAAAGCTGCAAAACATTTACAGACGCCGAGGGCTACAACTCCCATCATGCCCTGAGAAATCTAATGCAAAACAATGCTAAAAAATCTTTACAGTGTGTAACACAACTACAACTCCCATCACGTCTTCAGCTGTCAGTCAGGGCATACACGGTCCGGAGAGCCACAGTCAGTACTATGGAGTTTATACAGAGAGTAGAGAGCGCCCCCAGTGGTCGGCCCCGTCATCAGTATCCAGGCATCCCTGATAGATTGCAGTAACAGCGTTGTGATTGGCTGGCGAGGCGTGAAGCTGCGACAGACTGTTACCATCTCACCTCTAATACACCGAGTAATAAGAGATTAAACGTTAACATTTCGCCAGATGCTTCGGCAGCCGCTTCACAATCTCAATCCAGTTTCTATTTTTGAACGTGTAAAAAGAAACCAAATCTGTTCCTTAGTTGTGAGGGTGACGCGTTCTCCACGGACGCAGACGGAGCAGAGAATCAGAAGCTCTGATAAAATATATATATATAATCCACCTGTGTGAGCGGGGAGCCGCGGGGCGCCTGCAGAGCTGCGCTCATCTGTAGTCATCCTGCCGGGGCAGCAGATCAGATCTTGACATCAGGATGGATGACTGTGATGCTGACCTGCCCCTGCGCTTCATAGGCAGGGGAGGAGCTAGAGAAAAGCAGGGGCGTGCACAAGGGCGGAGCTAAAGGAAACCAGTCCCCTTCTTGCAGGACCACCTCACCCCACAGGCCTCACTGGTGGCAGCATTATTTACAGGCATCATAGATGGCAGCACTATTTACAGGCCTCATAGATGGCAGCACTATTTACAGGCCTCATAGATGGCAGCACTATATACAGGCCTCACTGATGGCAGCACTATTTACAGGCCTCATAGATGGCAGCACTATTTACAGGCCTCACTGATGGCAGCACTATATACAGGCATTATAGATGGCAGCACTATTTACAGGCCTCATAGATGGCAGCACTATTTACAGGCATCATAGATGGCAGCACTATATACAGGCCTCACTGATGGCAGCACTATTTACAGGCCTCATAGATGGCAGCACTATTTACAGGCCTCACTGATGGCAGCACTATTTACAGGCCTCACTGATGGCAGCATTATTTACAGGCATCATAGATGGCAGCACTACTTACAGGCATCATAGATGGCAGCACTATTTACAGGCATCATAGATGGCAGCACTATTTACAGGCCTCACTGAGGGCAGCACTATTTACAGGCCTCACAGATGGCAGCACTATTTACAGGCCTCACTGAGGGCAGCACTATTTACAGGCCTCACAGATGGCAGCACTATTTACAGGCCTCACAGATGGCAGCATTATTTACAGGCCTCACAGATGGCAGCATTATTTACAGGCCTCACTGAGGGCAGCACTATTTACAGGCCTCACAGATGGCAGCATTATTTACAGGCCTCACTGAGGGCAGCACTATTTACAGGCCTCACTGAGGGCAGCACTATTTACAGGCCTCACTGAGGGCAGCACTATTTACAGGCCTCACTGATGGCAGCACTATTTACAGGCCTCACTGAGGGCAGCACTATTTACAGGCCTCACTGAGGGCAGCACTATTTACAGGCCTCACTGATGGCAGCACTATTTACAGGCCTCACTGGTGGCAGCACTATTTACAGGCCTCACTGAGGGCAGCACTATTTACAGGCCTCACTGAGGGCAGCACTATTTACAGGCCTCACTGAGGGCAGCACTATTTACAGGATTCATTAGTGGCAGCACTATTTACAGGACTCATTAGTGGCAGCACTATTTACAGACCTCACTGGTGGCAGCACTATTTACAGGCCTCACTGGTGGCAGCACTATTTACAGGCCTCACTGGTGGCAGCATTGTGCACAGGGTGGGGTATATACTGTGTATACTGTCTCCGCTCAGTGTCTTTACCATTAGTGTTAGATTTCAGAAACACAATCCTAATGTGATGCAGCGGCTCGGGTCATTCTGGAAAGTGTCTGTGCCCGGACCCTGTACAGCTTGACTCTCTATCTCCTCCATGGCGGCTCCTGTCTCGGTAATCTGTAGAGGGAGAAGCCCAGAGGCCTCTGCACGTTACACGGCGCTCGCCTGATGACAAGCCGCACTTATTTAGGAAGTTCTCAAACTTTTCTCCTGTTGCTTACAAGTTTGGCGCGGTGGGAAGTTGCGAGCAGTGTCTGAAGGTCTGCTTTACGACTGTTTATTTTATTTAAAATTTTATGTCCACAAAAATGAAAAACCCACAGAATTGGACTTTGATGAGCAATTATCATTATATCAAACCTCATTAGGAAGCGATTAGCTCTCACAAAATGTATCATTTGTTTAATGAGTTTACGGGCCTCGGGGCCCCACTTTATTGCATCCAGTGCTGCAGCTATTATAGTAATGAAACTTTGGCAGCAGAGCTGCATCTCTACTAGATAAAGTACCATAAATATTAAATGTGTCTACTGATCGCTGGGGCTGAGAGATCCGGGGGCGACACAACCAACGGGTCTGCAATACAGCCACACAGCAACACAACATTGAGAGATATCAGAAGACACATTAATGGGGGGCTGTCATCTGGAACCCACACCAAGTCCTTAAATTGAAGGTTTTCCAGAATTATGGTAAAACCATAGCTTCAAAATGATCTATAACCCCCCCCAATCTCTTTCATTTCCTTTGTAGTCCATTTTACAGGTTCGGCGTTGGGTCTCCATCACCCTGCCTGTTTCATAGTCCAGTTTAGAGGTTTGGCGTTGGGTTTCTATCACCCTGCCCTTTTCACAGACCAGATTACAGGCTTGGTGTAAGGTCTCCATCACTCCATCTTTTTTGTAGTCCAGATTACAGGTTTGGCATTGGGTCTTCATCACCCTCCTATTTTTTAGTCCAGTTTACAGACTTGGCATTGGGTTTCCATCACCCCTTCTCTTTTGTAGTCCAGTTTACAGGTTGGGCATTGGGTCTCCATCACTCCTCCACTTTTGTAGTCCAGATTACAGATTTGGCGTTGGGTTTCCATCACTCCATCTTTTTTGCAGTCTAGTTTACAGACTTGGCATTGGGTCTCCATCACTCCTCCTCTTTTGTAGTCCAGATTAGAGATTTGGCGTTGGGTTTCCATGACCCCGCCTCTTTTGTAGTCCAGATCATAGGCTTCGCGTTGAGTCTCCATCACTCCACCTCTTTTGTAGTCCAGTTTACAGATTTGGCGTTGGGTTTCCATCACCCCTTCTCTTTTGTAATCCAGTTTACAGGTTGGGCATTGGGTCTCCATCACTCCTCCACTTTTGTAGTCCAGATTACAGATTTGGCGTTGGGTTTCCATCACTCCATCTTTTTTGCAGTCTAGTTTACAGACTTGGCATTGGGTCTCCATCACTCCTCCTCTTTTGTAGTCCAGATTACAGATTTGGCATTGGGTTTCCATGACCCCGCCTCTTTTGTAGTCCAGATCATAGGCTTCGCGTTGAGTCTCCATCACTCCACCTCTTTTGTAGTCCAGTTTACAGATTTGGCGTTGGGTTTCCATCACCCCGCCTTTTTTGTAGTCCAGTTTAAAGTTGTTTTTTTTGCCAAAGTTGGGCCTGTTAGTAAGTATGCAAGAATTCACGTCAGCAGCAAGAAGTAGACCATACCGTGACCGTGGAGTGCCAATAAAGGGTCCAAAATGTGTTGATTCTTGACTGCTACCCAAGATTGCACAAGAGTAATAGTATTCTGTGTTTTTCAATGGAATCTGATAAAGAAGTGAAGTTTTAAGAAAGACATGTGATGAGGATATTCTTCTGTTTTTGAAGACATAGACCATGCAGCCACTATGGGACCCTTGGAAAGAGGGGGCCTAGTCCTGGTTGGTGCCATCTCAATTAGAAAAGTGGCTAAAGTGTCATGGAACAAATGTGTCCCTTCTGTCTTATGTGGCAATCGGGCACAAAAGTGGTAAAATATTACCATGTGACACCATATCTACTGTGGACAACATGGAACTCATAATCTCATACACAGTTGATTCCATAAAGTTTTGTTGCACTACCTACTTGTTACAATTCTCCTTCCATATCTCTTCTACACTCAGCACAAGCACTGTCAGCACGAACCAACCTTCCTCTTCAATATGGTAGAACACTCACTGGGAATCCACTTGCCTTACATTTCTGACACATACAAGCAATGTGGTGATGTCATCAGGTGTCATGACATCACTGCCCCCCCTTTGTTCTTCTGATATAACACAGGTATTTGCCACAGATAACTCGGCTCTGAGAATTCCTTGAAATACTTACAGACTAACTCAATCCTTATGAAGTCTTTGACCCCAAGGTTTTCCAAGAAGATTCCAGATGAACTTGTGGTTTTGAAGAAAAATGAGATGTCAATGCTGAAATCCGCATGGAAGGTGGGAAAATAAAGGTAAGAAACTCCGGAGGTGAAAGAGGCCGAATTCCAAAAACTTCCTAGGAAATAAGAGAAAAAATATATAATTATAAAGCTGCAACTGCAGAGAATTCAGAGGGAAATAGAGAGAGGGGAAATACTTACTGTCCCCATAACAGCGCAGAGATCCCACCTTCCAGGCGACCTCCGAGCCCGATCGGTTTGTGTCCGTGATCACAATCTGTGAGACCGGTAAGTGTTCTTTAAAGGTAAGAAATCCAACATCATTTGTCCTACAGGATATAGTACAAGGAGGATAGAAGAAGAGGAATGAGAATATGGGGGAGAAGAAGAAGAAGAGGATCGAGAAGAAGAGCGAGGATGGAAAGGGGGAGGAGGAAATTAAGAAAGCAGAAGTGAAGAAAAAGAAGAAAGTTAGGGAAGAAGAGAAAGAAAAAAAGACAGAAGAAGAAGGAAAGGAGGAAGAAAGGAGGAAGGAAGGAAGGAAGGAAGGAAAGAAGGAGCAAGGGGTTAAGGAAGGAAGGAGGAAAGGAAGGAAAGAAGGAGGGAGGAAAGAAGGAAGGAAGGAAGGAAGGAAGGAAAGGAGGGAGGGAGGGAGGAAGGAAGGAAGGGAGGGAGGGAAGAAGGAAGGGAGGGAGGGAGGAAGGAAGGGAGGAAGGAAGGAAGGAAGGGAGCAAGTGGTTTAAGAAGGAAGGAGGAAAGGAAGGAAAGGAGGGAGGAAAGAAGGAAGGAAGGAAGGAAGGAAGGAGGGAAGGAAGGAAGGAGGAAGGAGGGATGGAGGGAGGAAGGAGGAAGAAAGGAAGGAAGGAAGGGAGCAAGGAAGGATGGGAGAAGGGAGGGAGGGATGAACGAGGGAAGAAAGGAAAGAAGGAAGGAAGGAAGGGAGGAGGAAGGTAGGAAGGGAAGGAGGGAGGGAGGGAGGAAGGAAGGAAAGGAGGGAGGGGTGGGAAGTAGAAAAGGAAAAATGAGTAGAAAAAGAGGAAGAGAAGGAGAAGTGCAAGAATGAAAAGAGGGAATCGTACAGTTGAAGTAAAAGAAAACAGAAGAGAAGAGGGTGATGAGAAAAAAGAAATAAAAATAAGTAAAACAGGATTAAGAAGGAGAAAAGAAAAAGAAGGGGAAAGGAAGATGGGTGGGAAAGGGGATAGAGCAGGGAGAAGGGCAAAGAGGAAAAGAATAATGGAATAAAAAGAAGGTGAACGAGATGATTAGGAGAAAAGGGGGGGAGGGGAATGGGGGGAAAAGAAGAGGAAGATGAGGGCACGTAGAGAAGGAGAAATAAGAGGAAAGGAAATCATGATGGAGAAGGGAGAAGAAGGAGAGGCGAGAAAGTAATCAGCACATAAAGAGGGGATAAAAGGTAAGAAGCAAAGAAAAAGAGGAAAAACAGTACATAAAGGAGAAAAAGAAACAGAAGGAATACGAGGAGAAAGGTGAAATAAAGGAGAAGAAAATGGAAGACAAAGACAGATAAAGGCAAGAAGAAAATATATAAGCAAAATAGAAAAAAATATAAAAATCATAAAAATTATGAAAAAAAAAAGGTAAAATGAGACGAGGACGAAAGAAGAGAAACGAGAAAGGGAAGACAAAGAGAAGATGGGAAAGAAGAATGACAAAGGTGAGAACCAGGGAGAACAAAGACAGGGAGAAGAAATGGGAAGAAGAACAGAAAAAGAAGAGAGGGAAAAAAAAAGGGAGGAAAAGGGGAAGATCGAAAGAACAGAAGAGAAAGGAGCGTCAGTCACCACAGGGAATGTGCAGCAAAGATTTATAGAATCAACATCCAAAAACATTTCTAAAAGGTTAAACATCAAATACTGTGCGACCCATTCTACAGATGACTGGACGGCTGCTCGGGGGCCACAACTCCTTACACACAGTAACAATCACCATTTACTCAGGATGGAGCAGAGCTGATGGTGCCTGGCATATCATCTGGTGACACTGCATTTCTAAAATGTTAAAGGGGTACTCAGGCAAAAAAAATCCTTTAAATCAACTGGTGTCTCTGCTGCCACCTCTGTCCATGTCAGGAACTGTCCAAAGCAGCAGCAAATCCCCATAGAAAACCTCTCCTGCCCTGGACAGTTCCTGACATGGACAGAGGTGGCAGCAGAGAGCACTGTGTCAGACTGGAGAGAATACAACACTTCCTGCAGGACATACTGCAGCTGAAAAGTACTGGAAGACTAGAGAATTTCAAATAAAATAATTTACAAATCTATATAACTTTTTGACAACAGTTAGTTTGAAAGAAAAAATATTTTCACCAGTGTCCCCTTTTAACGTATACATTCAGCTCTGCTACATGTGCCGTCCAAGTGGGCCTGGTAGACCAGCAATAATGGTGACAGTGAAGCGCTCCCAAGAGCTTACACTCAGACACAGCGCGGCCTCATTGCAATTCCTTCCTCCTTTCTATATACGCGGCTGAACATGTGATTGACAATTCCCCAGGATTTACAGGAGACTTTGATGCAATATTACAGACGTCTAAGAATAGCTGCGGAGGGCTGACATCTGATATAACACGGGGCAGGTAATAACGGAGACGAGAAGGAGCGCCGGGCTGGAGCAGACGCCTCCGACGCGCTTCTCTCCACACTCCTTATTTTCTTCATTTGTTTCTTTTGTTCACAAAGATTCTTCCATATTTATCACATTGAGGGAGCGCAGCTCTGAGATCTCGTGTGTTAATGCAGCTGATCCCATGAATAAAACAAGGCCACGACTTTATGGTTTATTCATAGAAATGATCAGAATTGGGAGCAGAATCTTACTTCTTCCTATATAAAATGATGCATTTATTTACTGTACGAGACTGTGATCCATGCTAGACTGGGACACACCAGGACGACTGCTCCAAATCTACTTTAAAGGGGTACTCCAGCGGGGAAAAAAAATATTTCAAATGAACTGGCACCAGAAAGTGCCAGGGATTTGTAGTTTACGTCTATAGAAATATCTCCTTTCTTCCAGTACTTATCAGCTGCTGGATGTCCTGAAGTGGTGTATTCTCTCCAGTCTGACACAGTGCTCTCTGCTGCCACCTCTGTCCATGTCAGGAACTGTCCAGAGCAGCATCAAATCCCCATAGAAAACCTCTCCTGCTCTGGACAGTTCCTGACATGGACAGAGGTGGCAGCAGAGAGCACTGTGTCAGACTGGAGAGAATACACCACTTCCTGTAGGATATACAGCAGCTGATAAGTCCGGGCAGCCTGAAGTTTGTTTTTGTTTTTTTTAAATAGAAGTCATTCACAAATCTCTGGCACTTTCTGGCACCAGTTGATTTGAAAGAAAGAAAAATTTGCAGGGGTTCCTCTTTAACATTTCTTAAATGCAATTATGTAGTATTCTTTCTTCTTCTACATCATAAAGAAACAAAGGGACGCACTACAAGTCACAGCAAACGCACAGCGCAGAAAACCCTTGCCATAAAGCGAGAGCATTCCCCAACCTACGCCCCCCCCCCCAACTGTTGCAAAACTACAACTCCCAGCATGCCCCGACACCCTCTGGCTGATGGGAATTGTAGTTTTGCAACAGATTTATCAGGGCATGATGGGAGTTGTAGTTTTGCAACAGATTTATCAGGGCATGATGGGAGTTGGAGTTGTGCAACAGATTTATCAGGGCATGATGGGAGTTGGAGTTGTGCAACAGATTTATCAGGGCATGATGGGAGTTGGAGTTGTGCAACAGATTTATCAGGGCATGATGGGAGTTGGAGTTGTGCAACAGATTTATCAGGGCATGATGGGAGTTGGAGTTGTGCAACAGATTTATCACGGCATGATGGGAGTTGGAGTTGTGCAACAGATTTATCAGGGCATGATGGGAGTTGGAGTTGTGCATTATCTATGTAAATTGTAAATGACAAAAGGCAGCACTGTACGTCTGCACGAGCTTTGCCAGGGGGTGAATGGAGCTTTAGATCTGCCACATCTAGAGCCACTGGTTGTAGTTGTGCAACAGCTGGATGCCGGAAGGTCCCCCGTCCCTGCAGCATCGCTCAGCATGAGATTAACCCTGTGTTCCCTGCAGGATTCTGAAAACAGTCGGGGAGAGAGTTGTGCATTTTTGGGGGGATGTCCCTTTAATAGAACTGGAGTTTTCGTTGTTTTTTTGCAGCATTACCACCGCTGCTGCCCCGGATTCTTATTGCTCCTGTTAGTTGGCGAAACAGAGTTTTTCTTAAAGTGATGGTGGCGGTGGCTTCCCTCCCAATTCCCCAGGGGCCGCAGCTTTATCAGAAAGAAGGTTCTTCTGTTCTTATAACAATTCCCAGAAGAGAACGTCCTCACTGCCCTCCAGTCCTCCAGGCCGAGCGCAAACTACAGATCCAACATCTCAGCCTGGCTCCAAATCTGAAGACATTTTATATCAGGAGGCCAAATGGGGCGAGATCACCCGGCCAGCCGGAGCAGAGGGCGAGGGAAATATCACCTGTACCTAGAGCCAAGACACATTAGGGAACTCCAAAAACAGCTCAACAGTCCTACTATTCTGCACATCTCCAAGAAGTGTCCGAGTGTCCAAGACTCTTAAAGGGGAGCTCCACCATGGAGACTCTTAAAGGGGAGCTCCACCATGGAGACTTAAAGGGGAGCTCTGCCATGGAGACTCTTAAAAGGGAGCTCTACCATGGCGATTCTTAAAGGGGAGCTCCACCATGGAGACTCTTAAAGGGGAGCTCCACCATGGAGACTCTTAAAGGTGAGCTCCACCATGGAGACATCTTTACAGAGATTTTTTGCGTTGTTAATACAGCTGAATGAGTATAACAGACTCTGCAGCTCTCTGATATTCTCCTTTACCAATAGACCCGATATCTGATCCTTTCACAGCTGAGGGTTTGCTGCACATGCAGTGGGTCTATAACTATGATGGCGCTGTATTTAGGAGAATATTTGGGGCACTAAGAAAGCTTCTCTTCATATACTGAACATCGCCATGGTATATGCTGCTACACCTGGCGGACTCCCATACAGTGGGTCACTTTATCATGTACGATACAGAATCTATTATTATGCATTGTCCCTTATGGCTGCTGTATGGTTATACAGTGTATACATCCGAAATCTCACTGTAACAGCTTGGTCTCACCCTGGATTGTTACTGCACATGCCCAATACATATACAGTGGTACCTTGGTTTAAGAGTAACTTGGTTTAAGAGCGTTTTGGTTTAAGAGCTCACAGTTTTTCAAAATTGTGACTTGGTTTAAGAGCATTGCTTTGGTTTAAGAGCTCCCTGTACTGGGTGGTAGGGCGAGTGGAAGAGGGCCATGGTCTGTATAGCGGGGTCTACATCACTGTACTCTGACCCAAGAAGTCTCCCTCACCTTCCAAATCATAGCAGATCCACTTCAGGCTGGGGCTTGCATCAGGGGACAGGACTGTGGAGGTAATCTCTCCATAGCTGTAACCCCTCTCTCCCCGGACAGAGAGCGCTGCATGTATGTGCCCACATCTGCCCTGCTCATTCCTTCATGCTCCCTGCAGTCTGTCAGCCCTGGAGTTTCCCATCCTCTCCATTACTGTACAGTAACTTATAATATCACATATTCTGCTATTTCTGAATGTTTTTTTCATTTGTTTTACATGTTGTTCAGAATAATCATTATTTTTGGGCTGTGGAACCAATTGTCTGCATTTCTATGATTTGTTATGGAAAAATTTGCTTTGGTTTAAGAGTGGATTTGGATTACAAACACGGCCCTGGAACGAATTATGCTCGTAATCCAAGGCACCACTGTATATATATATATATATATATATATATATCTACTGTATATATATATATATATATATATATATATATATATATATATGTATCTCAGTGCTGCGGGATGGGCTCTTACCATTCACTCCTGTCAGCATCGCAGTTGCAGTAATGTCTCATGTCTATGCAGCTTTCCTCCAGGCCACAGGTGCATTGCCCGGGTAGGGACCCTCCCCAATATGAGTGCTTCTCATTGCCTCTGCCGATCCACCAGGTGAAGGGGGCTCCATCTGCAAACACCCAAACACAGACACGTTACCGGACTGGAGGTTACAGGGGTCACACACTGAAATCCGACATCATCAAGGTGATACACGAAACATCTCAGCAACAATACCATAGCGGCCTCCTCTTATCACCATACAGCGGTATAGTAATACCGCAGACCGCGCAGACAAATAACAGCTTATCCCTATGTACAAGGTGGTGACATCGGACGGTAACAATAGTGCCTAGTTTTTTGCTATGTGGATTCCTATGTCAACTATTAACTGGATGGAGATTTAAGGGGTACTCCAGAGGGAAAAAGCGGTTTCTTTAAAATCAACTGGTGTCAGAAAGATTTGCAATTTACTTTTAATTAAAATTTTCCAGTCTTCCAGTACTTATCAGCTGCTGTATGTCCTGCAGGAAGTGGTGTATTCTCTCCAGTCTGACACACTGCTCTCTGCTGCCACCTCTGTCCATGTCAGGAACTGTCCAGAGCAGGAGAGGTTTTCTATGGGGATTTGCTGCTGCTCTGGACAGTTCCTGACATGGACAGAGGTGGCAGCAGAGAGCACTGTGTCACACTGAAGAGAATACACCACTTCCTGCAGGACATACAGCAGATGATAAGTACTGGGAGACTGGAGATTATTAAATTGAAGAAAATTACAAATCTTTATAACTTTCTCACACCAGTTGATTTAGAAGAAAAAAATTGCTGAAGTTTCCTTTTAAACACACAAAAAAAAAAATCAACTAAAGCGTCAAAAACAATAAATGCAATAAAAACTCTTAAACCAGCAATGTGATATACAATGAAAGCATAAAAGAAACTTTTAATGCTACAATGATTCAACCTTCTTTCCTGGAATCGTTGTGTGAGATCAGATGTGTTGGCAGTGTATATAGCAGCAGCCTGTGACAATGTATAATTACATGAACACTCTGTCAGGGAGATAACACTGATGAGGCTCTGTCAACAAAGAGAAACCTGAAGAGTCCGGAGATATCGGTGGAGCCTGACGGCAACGTGAAGGGTAATCAGTAATGACGGCTGATGGATCTCCCAACCAATACAGATAACAAATATGCTGATTGTTTTCAAGACATTGTGTAACTAAAGAGGCTAATTTACATATTCACCGGAGTAATGCGGAACATTAGTCACATATTATAAATGAGCAAACGTCACCTTGTTATTCCTCAGATTAATTACTGGCAAACAATTCATTTCACCATTATCAGAAACTGTTCATCATCTCTAGTTGGGTGATATTATATAGAGAGCAAACTCCTATAAAGAACAAAAAGTAACGAATAACTTCTATAACAGGGATTATGGATTTATATATAACTACTATAATACTGCTCCTATATACAGGGATATAACTACTATAATACTGCTCCTATATACTGGAATATAACTACTATAATACTGCTCCTATATACAGGAATATACTACTATAATACTGCTCCTATATACAGGAATATACTACTATAATACTGCTCCTATATACAGGGATATAACTACTATAATACTGCCCCCTATATACAGGAATATAACTACTATAATACTGCTCCTATATACAGGAATATAACTACTATAATACTGCTCCTATATACAGGAATATAACTACTATAATACTGCCCCCTATATACAGGAATATAACTACTATAATACTGCTCCTATATACAGGAATATAACTACTATAATACTGCTCCTATATACAGGAATATAACTACTATAATACTGCTCCTATATACAGGAATATAACTACTATAATACTGCTCCAATATACAGGGATATAACTACTATAATACTGCCCCCTATATACAGGGATATAACTACTATAATACTGCTCCCTATATACAGGGATATAACTACTATAATATTGCTCCTATATACTGGAATATAACTACTATAATACTGCTCCTATATACAAGAATATAACTACTATAATACTGCCCCCTATATACAAGAATATAACTACTATAATACTGCCCCTATATACAGGAATATAACTACTATAATACTGCTCCTATATACAGGAATATAACTACTATAATACTGCCCCTATATACAGGAACATAACTACTATAATACTGCTCCTATATACAGGAATATAACTACTATAATACTGCTCCTATATATAGGAATATACTACTATAATATTGCTCCTATATACAGGAATATAACTACTATAATACTGCAAGAGCTTGAAAAAAGACCGCTGCTGCGGTCAGAAACGTCGCTTTCTTTGCTTGTTTTTTGGGATGTGAATAAACTTTTCCACGGATTTTCACTACCTGCTGGAGTGCCGCTGCCTTTTTGGATTTATAGATAGACAGACAGACAGACAGATAGGTTCCTTCTCTCCGTCCGCTCCGGACTCCGGTTGGAGGTTACAGATATTGGTGGAGTTTATAGCTGCTGATAAATAACAACTACAAGATTAAGAAATGCTCAGTCAATAATCAGGACACCTCTGTCCGCCAGCAGAATGTCAATCCCGTATTAGATGTTCCAGGCTGATGGCCATCGATACGGTATAAGCCACCGGGAAGCCAAAGGCTGAATGGCGTCAGGATTAAATAAGGAATACATTGTGTCCTCCATTATACGGGTCACTTAGGGGTCACTCTGCTGCAGCTCCCTCCACTTCTCCTGATTGCTCAGAAGTTATTACAGAATCGCTGCGCGGGATGGCGGGAAGCGAACCCCAGACTCAGGACGCGGCCTCCAGACGTTCTACAAGGAGCACAATGATAAGGACTATGGCCACAACGGTGACATCTTATACACTTTATTATATCGTTTTGCAGGTTTAAAAAACACTTTGGCAGCAAATCTTTTGGGATCAGCATTTGTATACAGATTGTTGGAAAATAATGCGCAGCTGTTTATTAGGATTATTGGTGACTCTGCATGAGCCCGATACGAAAACTGATAGCTGCGAGATCCCTGGTGCAGCTGAACACTATCACAACTCCTCCTATGTTGTTAAAAGTACAAAATACTGCACTTCACCATGTGATCAGCATTACCAGGCTTCATCATGTGATCAGTGTTACCAGGCTTCATCATGTGATCAGTATTACCAGGCTTCATCGTGTGATCAGTATTACCAGGCTTCATCATGTGATCAGTGTTACCAGGCTTCATCATGTGATCAGTATTACCAGGCTTCATCGTGTGATCAGTGTTACCAGGCTTCATCATGTGATCAGTATTACCAGGCTTCATCATGTGATCAGTATTACCGGGCTTCATCATGTGATCAGTATTACCGGGCTTCACCATGTGATCAGTATTACCAGGCTTCATCATGTGATCAGTATTACCGGGCTTCACCATGTGATCAGTATTACCGGGCTTCATCATGTGATCAGTATTACCAGGCTTCATCATGTGATCAGTATTACCAGGCTTCATCATGTGATCAGCATTACCGGGCTTCATCATGTGATCAGCATTACCGGGCTTCATCATGTGATCAGTATTACCAGGCTTCATCATGTGATCAGTATTACTGGGCGTCATCATGTGATCAGTATTACCGGGCTTCATCATGTGATCAGTATTACCAGGCTTCATCATGTGATCAGCATTACCAGGCTTCATCATGTGATCAGTATTACCAGGTGTCATCATGTGATCAGTATTACCAGGCTTCATCATGTGATCAGTATTACCAGGCTTCATCATGTGATCAGTATTACCAGGCTTCATCATGTGATCAGTATTACCAGGCTTCATCATGTGATCAGTATTACCGGGCTTCATCATGTGATCAGTATTACTAGGTGTCATCATGTGATCAGTATTACCAGGCTTCATCATGTGATCAGTATTACCAGGCTTCATCATGTGATCAGTATTACCAGGCTTCATCATGTGATCAGTATTACCGGGCTTCATCATGTGATCAGTATTACCAGGTGTCATCATGTGATCAGTATTACCAGGTGTCATCATGTGATCAGTATTACCAGGCTTCATCATGTGATCAGTATTACCGGGCTTCATCATGTGATCAGCATTAGAATTTTTCCTCACTGTTGTTTGTATCAGGAAATATTTGCAGATTTGTTCATTGTTTGGACAAGGTTGCGGTGGGTGGCTGCAGTGTTGGTGGGCGGATGCGGTGTGGGGGGCACTCGGTGTTGGGGGGCACTCAGTGTTGGAGCGAGGTGAGCAGGTGCAGGTGCTCAGCACCAGAAAAGCTAAAATTCAATTTTCAAAGTCAGAGAGGAGTAATAACCTTCCTGCTGTCATCCGGGGTTATGGAGCGTCCAGCAGCCGCCTGTGATGGTGGATGGTGAGTAATAGCTGCTCTTCCTGCCCCCATAATATATGCCGAAAACTTGCTGAGTCTCCTGGCTGCTGCAGTCAGGCGACACAATGCGGCTGCCGCTACGTCTCCTCAAACTTTATAAAGCTCAATGTATTATACATCATAGACACAAAGAGACTCGGACACAACGTCCAGCAGGTCTGACACCTGCAAAGAGCCTGAAGGGAGTCAGTGACCGGACAGTGTAGGGAGTCAGTGACCGGACAGTGTAGGGAGTCAGTGACCGGACAGTATAGGGAACCAGACAGGATAGGGAGTCAGTGACCGGACAGTATAGGGAGTCAGTGACCGGACAGTATAGGGAGTCAGTGACCGGACAGTATAGGGAGTCAGTGACCGGACAGTATAGGGAGTCAGTGACCGGACAGTGTAGGGAATCAGTGACCGGACAGTGTAGGGAGTCAGTGACCGGACAGTATAGGGAGTCAGTGACCGGACAGTATAGGGAGTCAGTGACCGGACAGTATAGGGAACAGGACAGGATAGGGAGTCAGTGACCGGACAGTATAGGGAGTCAGTGACCGGACAGTATAGGGAATCAGTGACCGGACAGTATAGGGAGTCAGTGACCGGACAGTGTAGGGAGTCAGTGACCGGACAGTGTAGGGAGTCAGTGACCGGACAGTATAGGGAACCGGACAGGATAGGGAGTCAGTGACCGGACAGTATAGGGAACCGGACAGTGTAGGGAGTCAGTGACCGGACAGTATAGGGAGTCAGTGACCGGACAGTATAGGGAACCGGACAGGATAGGGAGTCAGTGACCGGACAGTATAGGGAGTCAGTGACCGGACAGTGTAGGGAGTCAGTGACCGGACAGTATAGGGAGTCAGTGACTGGACAGTATAGGGAGTCAGTGACCGGACAGTATAGGGAGTCAGTGACCGGACAGTGTAGGGAGTCAGTGACTGGACAGTATAGGGAACCCGACAGTATAGGGAAACTATGAACATCCAGTATAGGGAACCTGTGAATATCCATACAGTATGCAGAACCAGACATTACAGGGAACCTGCACAGAACCAGACATTACAGGGAACCTGCACAGAACCAGACATTACAGGGAACCTGCACAGAACCAGACATTACAGGGAACCTGCACAGAACCAGACATTACAGGGAACCTGCACAGAACCAGACATTATAGGGAACCTGCACAGAACCTGACATTACAGGGAACCTGCACAGAACCTGACATTATAGGGAATCTGCACAGAACCTGACATTACAGGGAACCTGCACAGAACCTGACATTACAGGGAACCTGCACAGAACCTGACATTACAGGGAACCTGCACAGAACCAGGCATTACAGGGAACCTGCACAGAACCTGACATTACAGGGAACCTGCACAGAACCTGACATTACAGGGAACCTGCACAGAACCTGACATTATAGGGAACCTGCACAGAACCTGACATTACAGGGAACCTGCACAGAACCTGACATTACAGGGAACCTGCACAGAACCAGGCATTATAGGGAACCTGCACAGAACCTGACATTATAGGGAACCTGCACAGAACCTGACATTACAGGGAACCTGCACAGAACCAGACATTATAGGGAACCTGCACAGAACCAGGCATTATAGGGAACCTGCACAGAACCTGACATTACAGGGAACCTGCACAGAACAAGACATTACAGGGAACCTGCACAGAACCAGACATTACAGGGAACCTGCACAGAACCAGGCATTATAGGGAACCTGCACAGAACCAGACATTATAGGGAACCTGCACAGAACCAGACATTATAGGGAACCTGCACAGAACCTGACATTACAGGGAACCTGCACAGAACCAGACATTACAGGGAACCTGCACAGAACCAGACATTATAGGGAACCTGCACAGAACCTGACATTATAGGGAACCTGCACAGAACCTGACATTACAGGGAACCTGCACAGAACCTGACATTACAGGGAACCTGCACAGAACCTGACATTACAGGGAACCTGCACAGAACCAGACATTATAGGGAACCTGCACAGAACCTGACATTACAGGGAACCTGCACAGAACCAGACATTATAGGGAACCTGCACAGAACCAGACATTATAGGGAACCTGCACAGAACCTGACATTATAGGGAACCTGCACAGAACCTGACATTATAGGGAACCTGCACAGAACCTGACATTACAGGAAACCTGCACAGAACCTGACATTACAGGGAACCTGCACAGAACCTGACATTATAGGGAACCTGCACAGAACCAGGCATTATAGGGAACCTGCACAGAACCTGACATTACAGGGAACCTGCACAGAACAAGACATTACAGGGAACCTGCACAGAACCAGACATTACAGGGAACCTGAATATCTAGATGTCTTATATTTCTTGAATGTCTTTTGGGTGATGTTGTCAGTGAAGATCTGGTAACAAGGCAATAAGCCCAATGGCAGGACAATCCTGCTGCCATGGTTCTCCAGGGGTTTCCTCCACTGAGGTTTTTCCTTTCCTGGAGGATGACTCTTTGTGGATGAAGGATTCGCTGTGTTTAGCAGTTAGCACAATACTTAGAGTTTTTGTCTGGACATTCACATCATTATAAATTTATAGAATTGAATTAAATATGCAGCGAGTACTGATAAATAACCCATTGTAGACACTAGGGATGGTCCGAACCTTCCGAGGTTCGGGTTCGTATGAACCCGAACGCTCGACAGCAGATTCCTGCTGTCTGGCTGCTCCGTGGAGCAGGCGGATCCAGCGGGAGTAACGCCTGGAAAACTGGGATACAGCCTATGGCTATGGCTGTATCCCAGTTTTCCAGGCCGTCCTCCCGCTGGATCCGCCCACTGCACAGAGCGGGCAGACAGCGTGAATCATTACCGAGGGTTCGGACCATCCCTAGTAGACACTGTCACAGCCCTGCACTGGATGCATTGGCGGCTCAGGAGTCAGCTGGAAGTTGGAGGTAAGTTATGTTGGACTCACTATAACTCATAGAGGACGTGAAACCTCGTGATGGTGACCAGGCTGGGGCTTTGGAAGTCACCAGTGTTTAGGATGTCCTGATGGTGACATGATCCAGGGGCGGCCATGGTGGCCAAGCACAGGAGTCAGGGTCTTCCGGGTCATTGGTGCTTTATAGTGCACCAGCTCTGCTGTAATAGCAGCCAGAACCTGCTGCCTCTGTATTGTTGTTTGTGCTATATACAAGTTTTAAAGGGGAACTCTGGGAAAAAAATAATTAGGAGCAACTGGTGGTGTCAGAAAATTATACAAATTTATACAGTCTTCCAGTACTTATCACCTGCTGTATGTCCTGCAGGAAGTGGTGTATTCTCTCCAGTCTGACACAGTGCTCTCTGCTGCCACCGCTGTCCATGTCAGGAACTGTCCAGAGCAGGAGAGGTTTTCTATGGGGATTTGCTGCTGCTCTGGACAGTTCCCGCATGTAAACACAAATATAATCGGTCACTGACAGAAAGCAGAGATCTGGAAATAACAAAACTCACATTGAATAAGAAACTTCCAGAACTTTTCCCCTATCCAGTGATGTGAGCCTGGACGAGTCGGTCATCTTTCCCATCAGCCACTTCTTCTTCTTCCTGGCAATATATGGAGTTCAGAGCTCCCGGCCCCGGCGCCCCCCTCATCCCACCAGGTTCCTCGGACTCATTTGGACAAAGTCCCTTTCTTCTTGTTGTGAGATTGAGGTGACTGCGATTCAATTAAGGTCACGGCTATCCGGAGGGGGAGTGTGAGCGGCGACTATAGGGTAGGAGTCAGGGAGCGCCACCAAATATACGCAGCTGATCTGACCTGAATTCTGTGACCAAGAGTAATAGAAAGGAAGAGACGGCGAGATGTTAGATGTGACTTGTGGCGAGTGCTGCTCCACTTTCTCCTTATTATTTACATTTCTCTACCCGGAAGCTGAGATCTGCTGCTCTGTATGGACCCGGGGCGGCTGTGCAGCTCAGCGCTCAGACTGGCAAACAAAGTTACTTGACATTTTATACTTCACATCTGCATAATAGGATGAGAACTGATACACATACTGTACACATATTGTACTCCAGAGCTGCATTCAGACTTCTGCTATGTTCACAAAGGCTGCAGAATTGAAGTTATAAAGGTGTTACAGTGAGTCCAGAGAGGGTGTAATAAAGCACTTCAGGTGTGATGGACTATGCAGCCAGAACGCCGATGCTGGAGGGGCTCCCAGTAATAGTGCAGGAATCAAACAATAGTCATGTGAGACAAAGATCACAGGGCACTCACCGAATCTGCAGGCTTGAGGCTTTTTTATTCAGCCATGCCCATCAGAGAGGAAGGACAGGTGGACTCACAGGCGCGTATACCCTTGGGACAGCCGTTTCACGCCCACTGGTACTTCTTCCTCCTCAGCAGGAAGAAGCGCCAGTGGGCGTGAAACAGCTGTCCTGAGGGTATACGTGCTGGCGAGTCCACCTGTCCTTCCTCTCTGATGTGCATGGCTGAATAAAAAAGCCATGGAGGGAGTCACTGACATGATGGGGTGCCCCCGGTGGTCACTAACCATACTGCACAAACCATTCATTCCTGGACTTCAAGAAATTCGAAAAGCATTCCCACTGCTAGCTCCAAGTGTGGGCTGTCATGTCTCTCCTTGACAAATTATATAGGAAGGGTTAAAAAACATCTTTTAAATCAACTGGTGTCAGAAAGTTATACAGATTTGTAACTTACTTTTATATAAAAATCTCCAGTCTTCCAGTACTTATCAGCTGCTGTATGTCCTGCAGGAAGTGGTGTATTCTCTCCAGTCTGACACAGTGCTCTCTGCTGCCACCTCTGTCCATGTCAGGAACTGTCCAGAGCAGAAGCAAATCCCCATAGAAAACCTCTCCTGCTCTGGACAGTTCCTGACATGGACAGAGGTGGCAGCAGAGAGCACTGTGTCAGACTGGAGAAAATACTCCACTTCCTGCAGGACATACAGCAGCTGATAAGTACTGGAAGACTGGAGATTTTTTAATAGTTGATTTGAAAGAATTTTTTTTGTGAACCGCCCCTTTAAAGCTTCATGAGAGAAGGTTGAGATGAAGTGTCGGCACTAGCCGGAGTGAGGGAACGCCGCCGCCGCCGCCTCCGCTTGTTCCCGTCTCATTTATCTCTTGCCGCTCTGAACTCGGAACCTTCATTTGCATAGTAAGATCCTCCAGAACATAACACAAAACTTTCCTTTGTGCTCCATAAATCCTGAGATGGATTGTTTTGTGTTCTAATCCTGGTAATAGCGATGCTGATTACACGCCGGCAGCGGGGGGCGCAGACTTCTTATCACAGAGGATAGCCGCAAAATCCCCACCAAATTTAACATTGTTACTGCGCAGCTCCAAGCCGCCACGCGGAGACACCATCAGCCGCCACGCGGAGACACCATCAGCCGCCACGCGGAGACACCATCAGCCGCCACGCGGAGACACCATCAGCCGCCACGCGGAGACACCATCAGCCGCCGCGCGGAGACACCATCAGCCGCCGCGCGGAGACACCATCAGCCGCCGTGCGGAGACACCATCAGCCGCCGCGCGGAGACACCATCAGCCGCCGCGCGGAGACACCATCAGCCGCCATGCGGGGACGCCGAATTATAGAGGAGCGCGTCCGCCATTGACAATAAAGGGGGGCGCAGCCTGCGGACTATTTGTAACAATGTAATAAAACTCCTCATATACTGAAACAACAGAATGGGCGAGGCTTATGGCAGCCAATCAGATTCCAGCTCTCATGGATACACTAATCTGATAGGTAGATATGAGTTTAGATTAAAGGGGTACTCCAGCTAAATACTTTTTCTTTCAAATGAACTTGAGACAGAAAGTTATACAGATTTGTAATTTACTTCTATTAAAAAAATCTCCTGTCTTCCAGTACTTATCAGCTGCTGTATGTCCTGCAGGAAGTGGTGTATTCTCTCCAGTCTGACACAGTGCTCTCTGCTGCCACCTCTGTCCATGTCAGGAACTGTCCAGAGCAGAAGCAAATCCCCATAGAAAACCTCTCCTGCTCTGGGCAGTTCCTGACATGGACAGAGGTGGCAGCAGAGAGCACTGTGTCAGACTTACAGACTGCAGGACATACAGCAGCTGATAAGCTGATCTATATAACTTTCTAAAACCAGTTGATTTGAAAGAAAAAGAGTATTGCCGGAGTGCCCCTTAAATCTCTACTTGATAAAGGATTGTGCTCCAGGTAGTCAGGGTTACAGTATGCTTTCTGCATTATAGCCGCCAGGCGCTGTATTTAGTCTTTGCATTGCCTCCATTTCTAGCTGTCAGGTACACAGACATGTCAGGACTGGGATTGTTGGATTTATGGCTACAATGCATCAAGGAACTCAAAAAGTATTTGTAGTCTTCAGGTGAAGTTATTATTGGTCCATTAGAAAGCGGGGGGGTCTTCATGATGTCGGGGTCTTCTGGGACCTTATATCTTTAGGATCATGGTTAGACCTGAAGGGTCCACTCTCCCACTGTTCAGCTGATTGATGGAGCTATATCGCTGCGATCTGTTGATTGTTTGCCCAGCACAGCGCCATACAGTCTGTGGTGGCTGCTCCTGGTACTGCAGCTCAGATCCATCCCTCACTGATCTGATATGAATAGCCCATCCTAAACCCAGGAGAATAGGAAAGTCTCAGAAGACCCATATAAAAAGAGAAATCTGCTGACATACAGTATGCTTCTCTCTTCTCCTCATGCAGACTGAATAAACTCCCCCAAAAGATTAAAGGGGAACGCCACATTATTATCCTAATCAGATACCAATCCCGTATCTGCTGTGTGGGGGGGCTGCGCCAAATGACAAACTCAGCTCAGCTACAACCCTATAGAGATATAGAGAGCCGCGTGTGATCCGGCCATTGCGTCTGCTTGCTGGTCTCTTACTGTATTCTGAGGTCTCATCTCCTCGCCCAGCTGGGCCTCCTGCGCCCCCAGCTACGCTCAGGTCGGGGGGCGCAGGGCTCCACGCGACTAATCCGGAGATGTCAGGACAATTTGTTGCGCTTCTATGTACAGCAGCACAGGAGCACAGGAGCACAGAAGCACAGGAGCACAGCAGC